>NW_026932733.1:110000-272500 GCF_032062105.1 Saccostrea cuccullata
CAAGTACTTCAAAGCTATGATTAGTGATACTCGGGGTATTTATATGGAATCATCCTCAGGTAGTGTAGATTCTAGTTTGGTCAAATGATGAACGCCTGGAAGGGGGGGGGGAGTAAATTCAAGCCCGATGTGCTCAGGTGAGCGCTGTGGCCCCTGGGCCTCTTGTTTTGGTGTGAGATAGTTCTATAACAATAACAATTTGATTGTTAATAGCAAAATGTTCTCTTATTTTTGTTATCTAAAACAATATGCACTTGAAGAAATTTTGTAATTTTTTTTTTTTTGAATTCATTACGTTTTTAATTTGAAGACAAAGAGTCTTTATAAAATAAAGGTTTTCTGAAATCCGTTTGAAAAAAGTGATTTTTTTTTACCAGTAAATCTTTTTAGATTCATAAATTGTTTTTATTCAATAATAAATATACTGATTTATTTTGTTTGTTTTTATTTGCTAAGCACATTTAGCAATATGTAGGGGTATAAACAATCGTAAGTTTCCTAATAAATCAAGCATCTTTTGTAAAACTTGGTGGAGAATAATTAAACATTCCACAAAATTAAACGGGCTTTTATATGATTATGGAGAATTTTCTGGAAGATAAATCATTGAGAATTGAAATTAAGGAACAAGAATTTCAGAATTGGTCATTCCATTTTGGTAGAATTTCCATTTTGGTAGAATAATATACTTACCAAGGTCACACAGTATTACAGATACATGTAATTCTATCTCTCTGGACTAATACACATATACCCACATAACAAAAAGATTTACGGACTAATTATTTATATCTTTATCTATAAAAAAATGATAGGTTTGTTTCTTAAGTGGAAGTTTTTTTTATTGAATTCCCACCCTTCGAGGTGTGTTTATTATGAAAATCTCAAAGCTATTACCGGGTATGTGTCTACATTTTTGTAAATGTATTTTGAACTACTGAGTATGTTGTAAAGGGCTTTAGAGATATTGTTTTATTATATAAAGTGCTTTATAAAAATTGTTATATTGGGATCTACTTTGAAAAGGTAAAACTTTTAAATCCACGTTCGCAACCTATAAATTTATAAATGCAATCAAAAGAATGCTTCAGGAAAATACCAAAGTTGGAAATCATTTGAAACGACTCCAAAATTTTCACTTGTAAGGAATCTACATTCCATTTAGTGCTGATGGATTGGAGCTGACTTGAATGAAGGATGTCAATCAGCTTACTGTTACTACGTTAAAATTTCAATAAAAGCCTGGCTGAAAAACATCCTTGTGTGAAGCTGTAGGAAATATAATTTAAAAATTGTGTTTCCCTAGGGATAAGACACGATGTTGCGTAATTTTATTACATTCAACCCTTAAAGGATCACAATTAGATCATCTCAACATCACTGAAGTAATCACTAAAAATGGTCCCAGAACAAATGTCGGGACCTAGGATCGTAGAAAATTAATTCATGAACAAGTTAATTCAGGAATTTGTGTTCCTGCTTAAGGAAACAAAAGAAAGGTTTGGAAGATTAAAAAATGCAGACAAACAAAAGGAGAAAAAGTTTTACTTTTAAAAACCTTTGGCTATAAAATCAAAACGGATCCTTTTTAAGTTAAAGAAATCCATAACCTTAAGTTTCATTGCAAGTAAGAGAGAGAGAGAGAGAACAAATAATTTAAGTTATCACCTGAAAACTATTTATGCCTTGTATGAACTGTTGACTTTCGCTTTTGACCTCAAAATCAATAGGTTTTTTAGCCACATTATCACCAAGAAACTATGTTATGCAAGAATTGAATTTTTGACATTGACCTTTCGAATGAATTCAATAGAGGTCTTCTTTAACGTATTGTCATTATAAATGATTTCATGATTTTTTTTCAAGAAAAATATGTTTCCATCTAGATACTTTTTTTGCAAGTATGTTTATTTGACAGTGACCTTTTATACTAGAATTCAATAGAGGACTTCTACAAGTCATTGAGAGTTATTGTATAAATTTTTATTGGAAAAAACTATAAGAGAAATAAAGTTAGTATCTGGAGACCTTATTTGAATTTCAGACATTGACCCATGATCTTGCATCAATTGGATTCTAAAACATTAAAAATGGGACAAGGTGCCATGGAGAAGTAAGCATTCCCTGTCGACCTGTCACACCCGACGTTTGATTCGTTTCTTGGTCGGACAAATGGAAATATAAGTAAACAATCCAGTGTGTATTTTATAGTCTTAACAATTAGTATGAAAAATGTCAGTCAGCATTCGACTTAATGAAAGATGTATTTGCTTTTGATTATAGAACTTGCGAAATGTTAAAGTTAAACGAGACCATCTTTATTTCATCAACTTGTTTGTCAATAGCCTGCCTTGATAAAGACATTGTTCGTATGTATAGAGCATGTTCTTGCATATGGAATCAACAGGGAGACAGTTGTAATTGGTATTTTGCTAAAGAGTGAGGAAAGTTGAACGTAGAAAACTTAAAGTCATCACCTTTATTTTAAAATATTGTTGTTACAATATAATTTACTTCTGTGAAAATATGCACCAGACTCTCCGACGTCCCTTATTTCAAGTCCACTGGGATATATCAAGTCAAATGGAAGTAAATATTATACAATTATTGCTGTGTTTTGAGGTCAATACAATGATTTAGCCATCTGAGGAGTACAATATTCACCGAGCCCGGAGGGCGAGGTGAATATTGTACTTCGAAGATGGCTAAATCATTGTATTGACCAAAAAAACACAGCAATAATTGTTTTATTATATGATTCACTAATAAAATGATAAAACCCATTACTTGTTTGCATTTGATTAAGTCCTATCCAAATACAATTAAGAGAGAAGCAGAATTAAAATGTTAATAAACCTTACAGGTCGTATTTATTTTTTGTTAAGTTTTTTTTAAAAATCAATTTTAGTTGCCATGAAAAAAATTATGTCAGTCTTTTTTCTAGTATAGAGTTTTAAAGGAAGGAGTATTATCAGGGAAAACTGACTGCCAAAAAGTAAAAATTGTTTTTCAGTAAAAGTGTTGGAGGAGTGTCCATGCATCCCCTCTTATCACCCTCACCCGAAAATATATATTCGCTTAACTTATCTTCACATGAAAAAAAGTTATAGTAGTTTAAATAGCTTTCCAAATTCAATTTGTATCAATTTGGAATATCCCGATCTATTTTTAGATCAATGTAGAGGAAATAAATCCTTGTATTGACCTGGAACGTCACGTGCAGGTCAATACAACGTAGTATTTTTCTAACATAGTTGGATCTCAGCCAATCAGAGAGATGAAAACTATTCAATCATATAATAATCATTTATAATACTGAGTACGTATTTGATATCTAAATGTCGAGTTGAAGGTCCCAGAAAGTGTTTTTGTCTTGTAAATAGTCTTGGATAAATTCTGCTTCATACAAATACAAACATAGGTGTGCTTATAACAGGGCACTGTACTACAGACAGATTGTTGAAAGATTTGATCTCTAAAAATAATATAGACACTGTCAATCAGAAACTCAAGTATCTTTTTGATATTAATTTGGGAGTAATTTTGAGTGCAATAATATACAATTATTGCTGTGTTTTGAGGTCAATACAATGATTTAGCCATCTGAGGAGTACAATATTCACCGAGCCCGGAGGGCGAGGTGAATATTGTACTACGAAGATGGCTAAATCATTGTATTGACCGAAAAAAACACAGCAATAATTGTTTTATTATATGATTCACTAATAAAATGATAAAACCCATTACTTGTTTGCATTTGATTAAGTCCTATCCAAATACAATTAAGAGAGAAGCAGAATTAAAATGTTAATAAACCTTACAGGTCGTATTTATTTTTTGTTAAGTTTTTTTTAAAAATCAATTTTAGTTGCCATGAAAAAAAATTATGTCAGTCTTTTTTCTAGTATAGAGTTTTAAAGGAAAGGACAGGGAAAAACTGACTGCCAAAAAGTAAAAATTGTTTTTCAGTAAAAGTGTTGGAGGAGTGTCCATGCATCCCCTCTTATCACCCTCACCCGAAAATATATATTCGCTTAACTTATCTTCACATGAAAAAAAGTTATAGTAGTTTAAATAGCTTTCCAAATTCAATTTGTATCAATTTGGAATATCCCGATCTATTTTTAGATCAATGTAGAGGAAATAAATCCTTGTATTGACCTGGAACGTCACGTGCAGGTCAATACAACGTAGTATTTTTCTAACATAGTTGGATCTCAGCCAATCAGAGAGATGAAAACTATTCAATCATATAATAATTAATGTTATTTCTTTAAAAACAGATTACGATGGACAAGGTAAGTAAAGGAGTTCTATTTTTATTTTTTTTAAAATTTGTTGTCAAAAAGCCCGGACTTTCAGATATCATGGGGAATGGTTGTAAAAAGTATTGAAACGTTAAACCATTTTATGCTATTAATTTTGGTTAAAAAAAAAATCTGAAAGATTCTGTAAGTTTCTTGGAATTTATAAGCATCCATGTCTGATTTATACCAGTTCCTAAATGTGCTCATAAACAATTCTTCAGTGATGCTACTATTTTAAAGAAGAAAAGAAAGAAAGAGGCTTCGTAGAGCATTTACTGGAACAGGTTATGAATCTTCGTTGGGTTGTTAAGGTTTTTTAAAGTTTAATAGGAATTAACTAGAAGTGTGGCAATTCAAATACAATTTGATTATTAAGAATATTAAAAATATTTAAACATCTAAAACTTATATGAATTAAAAGAAATATCAAATAAAGGTTATTTCAGACTTTAGGTATATTTATCATCTATAAAGAAAATAAAATAGTAGATATTACAGCTTTCATGAATATCTATCATATAAAGATACATTGTGAAAACATGTTAAAGCTGATAATTGTAATTTCATGAATTTTCAAAATCCATCACAAGACCTTAAATAATGGTTATAACTGATTTCATGAATATTGATGCTCTCTAATCACAAACGTCATGAATATTCAGTATCTATTAATGGTAATAAGGAATTTCAGGAACATTTATCAGTAACAAGGAGATCTCAAAAAATACTGCAAGACTCTGTCTCAATGCAAGGGTAAAATATAGGTATATGTCTACAACTCTGTTGTTGCACAAAACATTTTTTAAATTTCAATTTGAATCCGACCCTTGTGTTGATTGGTCTTCCAACAATCTGTCGTAATATTCTCCAATTGATCCCAGTTATTAGCAAAACTATCTTTTGTATTCGTATGAAGCAGAATTTATTTTAAAAAACATGCACAAGAACACTTGATTAATGTGGTCTTTTACTCAAAATTTTTAGATATATTAACGATATATAATCAGTTAAAAATAAATGTAGTTACTTCCACTCATATGTTTACTCGAAATATCAAAGTTGATTTAAAGATATGGGGGAGTCTGACACATCTGTTCATATAAGGATACCGGGTTTTTACTAGAAACTACCATTATTGGTAACCTTACAAAACTCTGTGATGAAGTTGATAACTTCAACTTATTTATCGTTAACTTTCGTCACTTATATAATTATATACCTCAATCACCTGCGTGAGGGACTAATGTTTTCTAATTAATTCAATATGCAAGGGCATGCTTCACGTTGCACAATTTCTTAAACAAGGCAAGCTTTTGAAAAGCAAGCCGATGAAACAAGTAAAAAAATCAAGTATAAAATCAGCTCCGTTTATTGTCAACATTTCCTTACTTCTATCGTCGACACAATGACCTTGTCAGCAAATACAATCTATCATTAGTTGTTTTTCATACCAATTGTTAGGGCATTAATTACACTCTGAATTGTCTACGGATTTTTTCCTTTCACCGATCATGACAAGGAGAACATAGAGGGTTCGGCCAGTCAACAGGGATGCTTACTTCTCTATGGCGCCTGATTGCACCTGATCCCGGTCTTTTTAAAGGTTCCTGTTTGCTTTGCTTCCGTTTAATATAGTTTCAATGTACCCTTGAACTTGATTACCGTTCGTAATCTCATTTTTATCGCACATATTTTGAACTCCAGTTTACTTGTTTAAATTTACTTAAGTTCCTCTTTTCTCAGAAGATCTAAGGTTTACAATTTTGGTACAAGCAGAATAACTCTAATTTATGTAAGAAGACGTATAGCACATACCAATAAATAAGAGATGATACTGAAGGTAAAATAGTAGATATTACAGCTTTCATGAATATCTATCATATAAAGATACATTGTGAAAACATGTTAAAGCTGATAATTGTAATTTCATGAATTATAAAATCCATCACAAGACCTTAAATAATGGTTATAACTGATTTCATGAATATTGATGCTCTCTAATCACAAACGTCATGAATATTCAGTATCTATTTTGGTAATAAGGAATTTCAGGAACATTTATCAGTAAAAGGACTTTTGATCTTATTTCCATACTGCAAGACTCATTTCAATGCAAGGGTAAAATATAGGTATATGTCTACAACTCTGTTGTTGCACAAAACATTTTTTAAATTTCAATTTGAAGTGTCATTTTGTGTTGATTGGTTTCCAACAATCTGTCGTAATATTCTACAATTGATCCCAGTTATTAGCAAAACTATCTTTTGTATTCGTATGAAGCAGAATTTATTTTAAAAAACATGCATATAACACTTGATTAATGTGGTCTTTTACTCAAAATTTTTAGATATATTAACGATATATAATCAGTTAAAAATAAATTTATGTGTTCCACTCATATGTTTAATCGAAATATCAAAGTTGATTTAAAGATTTATTGTTCTTGTTCATATAAGGATGATTGTTAAAAAAAAATTGGTAAGTTACAAAATGGGAAGTTGATAACTTGAATAATTAAGTTAAAAATGTCACTTATATAATTATATACCTCAATTTCACCTGCGTGAGGGACTAATGTTTTCTAATAAAAAAAAATATGCAAAACTTTTTTTTTTAAACGTTGCTTTTTATTTCTTAAAAACAAGGAGATTGAAAAGCAGTATTCCGATCAAAACCATAAAAAAATACAAAATAGGAGCAGAGCCGTTTATTGTCAAATTTCAGAGGTGGGATCAGGTACCATGGACACAATGACCTTGTCAGCAAATACAATCTATCATTAGTTGTTTTTCATCATTGATCAGGAAATAATTAAAAACCCCGTCGTCAATTCAGTGTTTAAATAACCGATAATGATAAGGAAAAACATCAGTTAGTATTTGACTCAATGATAAATTGTATTTCTGACAAGGTCATTTTATTGCACCATAGAACTCCCGAAATCTTTTTAAAGGTTCCTGATTTGCTTTGCTTCGTTCAATTGTTTTCAATAATGTACCCTTTAAGAAATTGTTCATACGCAGAGCATGCTCTTTTATCGAATCAAATGAGATATTTTAAACTCCAGTATGCAGGTGATGAAATATTGCTGCATAAGTAAGGGAAGTTTTATACAAAAAAAGTCATAAGGTTATACAATTTTGTACAAGCATTACCATTAACGTCTTTTTCAAGTAAAATATCACAAAATAAAACAGATGTGTCAGGTACCATTACATATTAAATCATTTGCAATGTTACAAACCATGATATATCATGCATCAGAAGAGAATGGAAATTATTTGAAATTTGTTAATTAAAATATACTTGCTAACTTATCAGATATATTTTAAAAAATGTGGCAGTTGAAGGCCATGGCAAGTGTGTCACCTTATCATCATAAGATTTTGTTTGTTCTGCTTCATATGAATACAAAATAGGTCTTTTAATAACAGGGCCATGGTACCGTGGGAATTACATTTTAATTGAATTGAAAAATTTGTCTACAAAAACAACATATATATTGTCAATCAGAAACTCAAGCATCTTAAGTTTTTGATGTCGACTTCAGAGTACTTGTGTGTACAATCAGATTGTTTTTTTTTAACAAAATACTAGTAATTTTTCAAACGACCAATGACAAGGTAAATAAATTTAGGAGTTCCGTTTTTATTGAAAAAGCAGTTGTCAATGATATCGAAAAGCCTGGGCTTCAATTCATCGTGGGGAATGGTTGTGTATAAAGTTGAAAAGTTCACATTTTAAGCATGTGATTTTGGTAAAATCTTGGGATTTCAAATGGCCCTAAAGTTTTAGAATTTTTGTTCGTGTTCTAAATGATTGTTCAAAAATCTGATTTACACCACTTGATTAATATAATGGTATTGTTGAATAACAGTACAGTAAAAATTTCTCCTTCTCAAACACTGTAAATATTTAGTGAGGAGTTTTAAAGAAAGAGGTTCAAAAAAAAAACAAAATTTGAACCGGAAAAATGTATTTTTTTTTGTAAGGATTTTTTATTTCGACTTAATGCAATATATATATATATATATATATATATATATATATATATATATATATATATATATATATATATATATATATATATATATATATATATGGTAGTTCAAAATCATTTTGATTCTTTGGGATATTAAAATATCCAAGTAAAATATCCAAATATTAAACAGATGTGTCAGCCTCTGTGGTATCTTTTACCTCTACCTCACCGGGATATATCAAATCGACATAAGAATGGCAATGGAAGGGTATGATACTCAGTGAAGGCAGTCGAATTAAACAAAAGAGAATGAAACAAAATAAAATGGTCCTTAGCGTAAGGAAGACAATTTAAACAAAATGGGAGTGATCCTCGGTGAAAGCACAGTTTTTCAATGGAGAATATGATTGTGTCTTACCTGTGTGGTTTCAAAAGTTTTTACAAACAGTTTTGGATAATCAGACTTATACATGACATGGCCATATTGTTATCATGAAACTCTGAGGAAGAGTTCTTCGTATGGCCACCATGCCAGACCTTTTGATTTAACAGACAAATAAACCTCCTATGTAGGTGACTAGGGCATATTGCTATTAAAGTAAGGAAAGTTGATGAAATAAAAATTGAAATTATTATGTTTAGCGTTGAGTTTTGTTGTTACATAACCATTTTTGTTAAGTAAATATTCAAATGTGAAACAGACTCTATGGTACTTTTTATTTTGAGTTCTTTGATAATAAGTAGGCAGGTATCAAAATGTCGAGTTGAAGACTAGTAAGTGTTTCCTTATTCTCATGTAGAAGTTTTTAAAATAAATTCTGTTTCATCAGTTATTTTCATAATCTGTTAGACACCTAATAAGGCAATAACTTAAACAAGAGGCCCATGGGCCACATCGCTCACCTGAGTAGCTTTGACCATGCTATTCTTTACCAGATTCTCCCCTAGTAATACATGTACATATTGTGACCCACCTCATAATTTGAAAAATTTAAAATCTACACTACACCAGCATGCTTTCGAATAAGTTTCAGCTTTTCTGGCCCAGTGGTTCTTGAGAAGAAGATTTTAATGATTTTTTTCTATCAATTTCTATGTAAAACTTGATTCCACATTGTGGCCCCTCCCTACCACTGGGGTAATGATTTGAACAATTTAGAATCTACACTACCCCAGCATGCTTTCACATAAGTTTCAGCTTTCCTGGCCCAGTGGTTCTTGAGAAGAAGATTTTTAAAGATTTTTCCTATTTATTTCTATGTTAAACTTTGATTCCCTATTGTAGCCAAGTAAAACCCCCAATATTCATGATTGTGAGCAATTTAGAATCTACACTACCCCCAGCATGCTTCCACATAAGTTGGAAAGATTTTCCTGGGCCTAGTCAAATTCAAAAGAGAAGATTTTTAAAAAAAATTCCATATATTTCTATGTAAAAATTTGATTCCCTATTGTGGCCCCGCTCTTCCCCCGGAGGTCATGATTTTTACAATTTAGAATCTACACTACCCCAGCATGCTTCCACATAAGTTTCAGCTTTCTTTGCCCAGTGGTTCTTGAGAAGAAGATTTTTAAAAGATTTTTCCCATATATTTCTATGTAAAAATTTGATTCCCTATTGTGGCCCCGCCCTACCCCCGGGGCTTTTGATGTTACAACAAATAAACCCCGGCATGCTTATAAGTTTCAGCTTTTCTGGCCCAGTGGCATATATTGAGAAGAAGATTTTTTGATGAAATAAAAATTTTTTTATTTTCCTGATTATCTCCCCTTGTGAAAAAACTTGGCCCTTCATTTTAATAATTTAAACTTCCCTTCACAGAAGGATGCTTTGTACCAAGTTTGGTAAAATTGGCCCAGTGGTTCTTGAGAAGAAGTCGAAAATGTGAAAAGTTTACATTATCGGATGTAGAAGTTTTAACAAAATGTGATCAGAAAAGCTCACTTGAGCCTTCGGCTCAGTAACTTAACAAAGAAACATTTCAGACATTGGATTAATTTAGATTCATTCAGATGTTCCATGGAATTTGAAACAAAATTGATATGTAGGAATTTTCTTGTTCTGCAAAGGTTCTTTATTCAAATTTCTGGTCATTTATATGGAAAAGGGTTACCTTTCAAAGTTTTCTTAAAATTTATATTTCGTATCATTATCAAGGACAAAGTTTACCTACCAAATTTTCGTGACCCGTCGGCAGGGGATTTTAACATCTCCATGGCACCTTATTCCGCCTCTGACGTTTTGGAGGCCCGTTTTTGCTTTGCTCCTGATTTGTGCTGTTTAACCATATATTTTATTATTTAAATTTCTATAATCATGGACAAAGATTACCTTCCAAATGTTCAGGACTTCGTAGGATAATTTCGTCCATAACAAAGACTCATAAGAGTTTTAAAAAGTAAAAGAAAAAACCAACAAGGATTAAATATCAAGAAAAAGACATCCAGATGATATTGCTCTATGTCAGGTTCACACATTAACTAGCCTTCTTCAAGTGTTATCCCAAGCGGATAACAAGATTGCATGGAAAGTCCATTAAATTATCGGGTCCAAGATGATAGCTTTTTTTAAGAGGAATGTTTCTATACACGAGATAATCTGGTAACATTTTTTTTTCCTGTCAAAATTTTTGGTTAAGATCGGTTAGTCTTCAACAATGTTAAGAAAATATGAAATAATTTGATAAGTAATTGTTTTTAAATAGTTTTTATACATCTTGAAAAATCTGGACTCACTTTGGAGGATATATATATCATACTGATATTCAGATAGTGAAGACGAAGATTTCTTGAAATGTTTAATAAAAAGTGTACTCATTAAAAGTAAGGCTATATAGATTCTCAATTTTTGGCCAAAGTTTACAAGTTGGGGGTGCAGTGAAACTACGAAGTACCGGGGTATTTGTAAAATTCTAAGGGGTATAGTAATGTTCTTATCAAGTGACATTTAAATCATGATTGTTTTCATGAATTATGTATTTATCATGTACATGAATTAATAAAAACAAATTATAGAAGTATTTCTTCCTCTTTTTCTGTTCTGTAAAATCATTAATTTTCATGGGGGTTAATTTTCGTTGTATGAAGAGACACACGAATTCATGACCAACACGAAATGTAAAATATAATAAACATTACTACTCAACACTTCTCTAACCACGAAATCAAATCTCCACATATCAATAATTTTTTCTTAAACCTCGAAAATATGTGATTTTACAGTATTATAATACTAAATTGAAAGAACAAACACAGTTCTTTGATGATCAATATTAATAAAAGTACGAACCTTACAGATGACGCAAAGGTATGCCTTGGTCATCCAAACATTGAGAGAGAGCTCATCAAATCATACTTTTCTCTTTCAGATTAATTAAAAAAACTATTTTATTGTAATATAAGTAAAAACAAGTAACAAAATATACAACAACATTGAAAGAACTTGATAACACAGGCGAAGTGACGTATGAATTCTTGAATATGAAGTCTTCTTTTCACATATATGACAATTGCGATTGAAAATCTACAGCATTTTCTGAAGAAACTGTGTAAAAGAATTTGAGTGGACACAAAACAATCGCATCAATATTATTATGAAATAATAATGTGTTTGTCTGTGTGTGTTAGAGAGAGAGAGAGAGAGAGAGAGAGAGAGAGAGAGAGAGAGAGATTCGTCCACATGAATCAAGATACAGGAGACAATGCATGTAATTACTTTCTTCCCTTTGAGTTCAGGAGACAATTCCTGCAGCTGATTGCCTTTCTATTTACAACAGTTCTTCACCGATTTCACGGCAGCAGGATCTGTCAGCGCTCAACAATCACATTTGTTGGGCACCGCTTTGTAATTAGTCAAACAGCTGATCAGTCCAATATCTCGATTTCATTTTAAAACTCGTCATCAGAATCATCCAGAAGAACAATATTGTCAGTGCGCGTTTCCTGGGTCTGAAATGGAAAACATCAGGAAATGTTGCTAAGTTTAGTATTCAAATAAAATATTACACAATGTGACGCACAAAAAAGTTGACAGTTAGGCTGTGGTGCTAATCATAACCAGCGAATCCCCCAAACAAGAAACCAATGTAATGAAATTATAAAACAAAAGTTTTCTGTTGATCATTGCTGTATATAGAGAGAAATGATAATTTGGAATCAAATTAATTTTTCCGGTGTCTTTTCTTTCGAATTCTGAAATATTTTGTAATATTTGTTTGTTAAACATTACGAAAAATGTTTTAAAATCTTAATATCAAAATTTTTATTCATAGAAAAATAAAACGTGATAAGGTTGATAAGGGAACAGTATTTATTGCCTTAATGACAAAGATAACTAACCGCCGCAGCCCGGTGGTGATCGACGGTGTGAGCAATGCCTCAACATCGGTCCTCACTGGCCAAGTGTCCTTAACACATTTGTCACAGCAAATACATACCCCGCCGATGATCGTGTGGCAAGTGACTCCAGAGGAATTCATTTTTGACCTGCGTGGCAACATTAATATCGAACATTGACCAGATCATTCTACAATGCTCAGCCGGTGTCGCTCATACATTGGTGAACATTGGTCGTATATCGGTCGATTATGGGCCAATGCTTGGTCAAACATCGACCGATAATCGGCAGATGTATATTGCCCACGGCTCATTACCAATGATTTCAGATTTAACGGACACCGGACGATATTCGGCCATACATCGGCCAATCCTTAAATCCTTAACTACAACTCATTTTTCTTCCGATAATCCCTACCGATTCGCCCGATGACCTCAGTCACCATCCGATTACTATGGGTGTCCAACCGGCAACCACGCCATTTTGTTAAAAAACGCATCTATTGCCCATCGTATACCCCATTGCTAGATAATGTGAATGATACTTTACATTTCAGCCGATGGTCGGGCTATTAAATTTTTCTTGTATCCTTGGCTGAAAAACATGATTGCCCGATAGTAGTATAGGGCGATGAACGCGGAGAAGTCGCATTAATCTTAAGAACACCGATTATTTTCGAAAATTAAATAATTTTAAGTCACCAACAGTCGCCTGTTCATCGTTCACTAACCCAAAGTTTGATTTTCACTGCTGGCTGACATTTACAATAATCCAATACCTAACTGTCGACCGATCGATATATATTGAACGAACTGTCTGCCGAATAACATAAATAATTAATCCAGAATATATAAACGACCTCTTCAATTGGAGGAATCGGCCGCTGATGCAACAATAAACCCTAGTCACATTTCCAAAAACGACCAACGGCCGACGGTTTTTGAAGCAAAAATGGGATTCTTCGGGTGACAGTCAGCAGTACATCGGCCTTTGTCTTGCCCGATTTTGACCTCTTTTTTGTCGCCCGAGCAATTTTGTGTCCATTGGTCCAAGTTATAATTTTTTCTGCGTTGGTGGCCGATTTCTTACCAACACAGGTTATCGTACCTACAGACACAAACCTTCAAAATCTTCACAAACGTCCGACTATTGGCGGTCAGTTTATTAAATCGGTCATCCGTCGTTCGACAATAAGGGTGTCCAAAATTACGGCCGACGGTTAAAATCAAACTGTAGCTCAGAGCTCGATAATCAGGCGACGATTCGCCGACTTGTGAATATTTAACCTATTAAGGATGAATAACACAAACAAAATTTTGGTGCATGGCTTGATATATATTTTTTGAACGGAAATAACATAAATGATTAATCCGTAAGATACGAAGAAATCTTAAGCATTCTTTGCTGCTTAAATATGCGCCATTTGTCGTTTTTTATGCAATTATATACAAAATTTTGCACACATTTTCAACATTGAGTTATAATCTTACAAAATGCTGCCACTTTGCCTTCCAAACATTACTCATGTCACCTACCTGAATATATATCCAAGAAAAATCATTGTTGATTTCTAAAGAAAAAAGATTTTTTCTTGTGTTATTTATCCAAGTCATCGGTGTTCCTAGGAATTAATGTGACTGCTCCGTGTCGCCCGACACTCGTGTCGGCCGATCATGTTCTTTCAGCCGACAAGATCAGAAAAATTTAGTAGCCCGACCATCGGCTTAAATGTGACCTAGGCATTAAAACATTGACCGATAAACACAATATTAAAATTGGTCGGCCCACGAAAAAAGAGGTCAAATTCGGGCAAGGGAACGGCTGATGAACAGTCGACTATCGCCCGAAGAATCCTATTTTTGCCTCCCTTACGTCGATTGTCGGCCGTTGATCGTTTTTGGGAATATGACTGGTTATTACTCGGCACTGAGGACAAATGAACAGTGACGGAGGGTTCTTGAAGTCATATAATCGAAAGATGGGCGACCGATGGGTTTTTGATAAGTTCTAGCTAAAAACCAGCTTCTCAACCGATGCCCACATCGCTCCTCACCACCAACAAATCATTAAGATATCTTTAAGGATTGGCCGATGAACGATTGAACATCGTCAAGTGTCCGGTGAATCTGAGGTTATCGGGGGTGAGCGGTGATCATTGGCCGATCATCAGTCAATGTTCGACCAAGCATTGACCCATAGTCGACCGATGTAGGACCGATGTTTATCAATGTATCAGCCTTAATTGCCGAGCATGATAGGATGATCGGAGAAAACTATCCGATGTCTGGTCGATGTCCGGTCGGTCATCGTTGCCATGAAGGTCAAAAATGATTTCCTCTGGAGTCACTTGCCATACGATTATCGGCGGATTATGTCTGTTGTTGAGTTGGTTGTGTTAAGGACTACTTGGCCTATGAGGACCGATGTCTAAGCATCGATCACAAAACAAATTAAGTATCAGTCACATTATCCAGCGATGGGGTATACGATGAGAAAACGATGCTTTTTTTGATAAATATGGTGTGGTTTTGGGCGGACATCTATAGGAATCGGACGGTGACTGAGGCCATTTGGCGAATCGGTTGGGGTCATCGGTAGAAAATTAGTTGTAGCTAAAAATCAGCGATGTCTCCAACGATGCCCCACATCGCTCCTCATCGGCAACCCATCATTAACACATCTTTCATGGATTGGCCGATCTATGGCCGAGCATCGTCAAGTGTCCGTTGAATCTGAGGTCATCGGGGGAGTTGAGAGGTAGGCAACATACATCGGCCGATCATCGGTAGATGTTCGACCAAACATTGGCCCATAGTCGACCGATGTACAAACGATGGTCATCAATGTATGAGCGATGTAATAAACATCGGCAGATTACCCTGGAATATCGTTTTATGATTAGCAATGCATCGCTGGGCCTTTGTAAGTCCGGCCGGCAACCACACCATTTTTATCAAAAAACGCATTGGTTGCCCTTCGTATTCTCCATCGCTGAATAATGTGACATACTTTAAGGACTACTAGACCGATGTAGATGTTGGGGCATCGCTCACACCACGGATTACCATCAGTCTAAGGCCACCGGCCGGGAAATGTGACTAAATCACGGATCATCGACCAAGAACTCTTATGCCTAGGTCACATTTCCCGGCCGGTGGCCGTAGACCGGTGGTAATCGGTGGTAATGCGTGGTGTGAGCGATACCTCAACATCGGTCCACATCGGCCTAGTAGTCCATAAAGTATCAATCACATTATCCAGCGATGGGGTATACGATGGACAACCAATGCGTTTTATGATAAAAATGGCGTGGTTGCCGGCCGGACGTACAAAGGCCCAGCGTGCATTGCTAATCATAAAACGATATTCCAGGGTATCGGCCGATGTATATGACATCGCTCATAAATTGGTGAACATTGTTCATACGTCGGTCGACTATAGGCTAATGTTTGGTCGAACATCGACCAATGATCGGCCGATGTCTGTTGAAAGCCACTCAACCCCCCGATTACCTCAGATCCAACGGACACTTGACGATGCTCGGCCATACATCGGCCAATCCATGAAAGATGTGTTAATAATGGGTTGCCGATGAGGAGCGATGTGGAGCATCGATGGAGGCATCGCTGATTTTTAACTACAACTTATTTTCTACCGATGACCCCACCGATTCGCCAAATGGCCTCAGTAATCGTCCGATTACTATAGGTGTCCAGCAGGCAACCACACCATCTTTATCAAAAACGCATCGGTTTCTCCTCGTATACCCCATTGCTTGATAATGTGACTGATACTTCACTGAAGTTCTCAATTTTAAGCCATTCGCTAATATTTGGTGACGTATATATCTCGAATGTTACGTTAATCAACATACATGTATTCGTAATAAACCAAAAAAAAATATCAACTAAAAATATTTTGATCACGATTTGCAACTGAGCAAAGTACAGTCTAGTGCAGTTTTTGATAAAGTTACAGTCTACACATTCAAAATGTGCAAACACAGTTCAATTTATCGTTCAAGCACTTAAAAAAGCAATTGCTGCTAAAGAGGAAACTTACCTGCGCAGTAAATTCTGGGACTTATAAATAAAAATCTATAATTAATCATTAAGTTGACACAATTATATGGTACGTTTCCATACTATAAATGTCTGGAGGATGTTTGAACAAAGCCACATAATATAAATATAAAAAACATTTTTTTTACTTTTGTCTATAATCCAACACAAAACGATACTCTCTAGAAAAAAAAAATAACAAAAGGCGGTCCCTGATTATTGTCATCCCAAAGTGCTCCTTTAGAAGCAGAACCTGTCATTAGATAAATGATATGTAATTTAATCTCTTACTAATGACTGTTTTACCTGGGTGATTCTTTCTTTCATCATTTGTATTTGTCTCTCGTTCCTGTAACAGTAGCGAGCTATGTAGGCCATACCAATGATACACGCAGCTCCCACTATTCCAATACTGATAGGCACCAGCACACTCATCAAGTATTTCTTATCCTGACAAAAAATTATCACAAGTTCTTATTTCTGTGAATCCAATCTTCGTGAATATTATTAGAAAAAGGTTTTTTTCCAGTTGTTTGCATTATACAGAAGAAAAAGAATACATCTTTAGTCTGCGATTTAACAAGGATATGACCATTTGGCAAACACTGTACAGAATTTTCTATTATCTCTGAGAAAAAGGCAATATCAATACACACGAGCCTTCTTTGCCGATTATATTGGACGTTGTTCGTAATTTGGATTTGGAAATCTACAGTAACGTTCATAACATGTTCAACAAACGTTGATATATGTCTTGTTTGGCAGAGTATACCAATATAGTAAATTATCTTTTTTAAGTATAAAATTCAGCTATGCAAATCTTGTTGCTATTTTTTAAATTTCTCTTTTATGCACATCAGCAAAAAATAAATGCTGAAGCACTATTTAATCAATTTTTTTTTTTTACAAAGTTTGCAAAGAAATACCTAATGTGTACAAAAATGTAGTAAAAATTGTTATTATTTTTAAAAAAAAAGAATATATCGGTTTAAAATAAAAAAAAAAGCATTGAGATAAAATAGGAAAAAAAGAACAGAAGACGAATAGATGAGAGTAGAACTGAATCCTTTGTTTTCTACTATACATTTGGGATACCTTCCATAAAAGATTTCCAAACGGGCTGTCTTCCATAGGCACTGAAAAAAGAGGGGAAAACATCTAAAAAGACAGATACATATATCAAAAGCACATTTATTTAATGTCTTGAATGTGAAAAAATATGTGACCAAATCTTATTTCAGAAAATAGACTATCGAGAACGACATTACAGCCTTCATTCCAATATCGGACACCATTTCCAAGAAAATCATTTATTTCTTTGATTCAAAGACAGACATCTTCAATAACGAATCCTATCATTTGTTCTCTGAAAAAGAACACAAAACGCCATTTTCTTATCTATCACTGAACTTCACGTATTCCCTTGGTTTGGAGAAAGTAAATGGAGTTGCATGTCTAGCCTTACTTAAAAAGAAACCCTTCTTGGCTTTGAAAAAAGCTTTTGCTAATATTGTTGTTGAAAATCAGCACAATTTATCTTGACATAGCAAGACTACAATTATTACCACTGTGTCCTATCACGTTAATATTGTGCCTTTGCCCTCTAATTTATACGATACTATCCGGGGCTTGAGAATTCCACAAAATCAAGGAACCTTTGTCTGAAAACAAAGACTCATCATAATCATCTTGTTTTGTAATGCCCGTTAAAACAGATAAATATTTCATAACATGCAATAGCTTCTTATTATCAAACGCATAAAGTGACATAATGACTATCGACCCAAATTATGAGATGTGTTGCAGATATCAACAACGCATCTGTACTTCTGTTTTGCCATCCATCATTTTATTTCTCACTGGAATGATGGGAGATCGGTATCTTCATACCCCTGTATTCAATCATTTTTTCCCTCCATTGATTACTTGTTACATTTCCCCTCTCCGTTACTACATCAGTCAGGTTTATTTTTAATGAAGAGGGGGATTTCTTGCCTTCTCAAAACACATCATGACAATTACATCTTCATAATGGCTTATTCATGGTATCACCGTTCTGGTATCGATGTATAATTGCAGAATTTGTAACAGCTCTGTCGAGAGATAAAACCTCTGGCAAGGGATGGAATAACAAACAGCAAAAACGGGCATCATTTAATACATTACAGACTGTCGCTAGTAGTAAAAGTCATGTTAATGATACCAATCCTCCACAAACAAGGCTTACATGATTTTCACTTTACACAGACATATTTGATATGGTACTTGGTAATCCAAAAAAGATAGGAACACTAATTTTAAATGGTCGAGTTTATGCTGTCATGCTGACCCTGTCATGTTTAGAAGTTAGAGATTTTTTTCCATAACCTCCTACTCAAGAGGGACTTTATTAACAAACAAACAAATATAACATTCTTTAAGAGCGCAGTGATTTGCAAATAGGCTATATACTTTTATCAATATTCATTTGTTTGAGTTAATTTAGTTATTTTTGTAACAAATTATGAAATATATACTGGCCTACCAAGATTAAGATGGTGATTGTTGTGTTTGGGATATCTTGGTCGAATAGGAACGTTTTCAGCAAAGCCCGTAAACGGATGAAGTTGGTGATATTCGTGTGTCGTCTGCTCTGCAGATTTCACAGTATGCGTTGTCGTCATATTCTCTCTGACGTCATTTCCTGTTGTTAATACTCTGATGGTCATGTTTGTCGGGTTTTTTGTTGTTGTTCCTTCTGTTGTAGAATTAATTGTTAAAGGAACTGTAGTGTTCACAGCATTTGTGCTACTGATGCTTTCATTTGAATGTAGAGAAACGTTTAGTGCAGGTTGGATAGATGCAAGTGTTCCATTTTCGATTGTTGTCTCGTTTTCAGATGATATGGTTTCTGTTTCTGCCTTTGCTGTTTGAAAGAAGTGTATTTCATTGTAAATCTGAGTTGTTGATTTATCATTACGAAGAATTCGATCTAGTAATTTGTCAGATGGTGTTTTCATCGACGTTTGAATATTAATTTCCTTTGGATTTCCATATTTATATACATGTGGAATACTTTCACTTTTATTATCTGTTGATTCTGTCATCGATAGTTCATTCGATACCTTCGGGTTTCGATTTGCATTATTTGCTTCAGTAAGTAAATCGTGAGTTTCTAAAGTGGCAATAGTAACTCCCGCGGAATAATTTCCGTTTATGGATCTAAGGTCCTGGATGTGTTTGATGGAAGATAAATCAACCCTGGTCTGCAAAGAACTTCCAAGCAAATCGGAAGTGGTTGTTGGTTTATCTAATGGAACAGCAGAAATCCAATTACAGAAATGGTACGCCTGCCAAAATAGCAAGTGCGGGAGTCCAAAGTGTGTGTTCATCTTTCTGTCAGTTTTACCTCATCAGTCCATCTACAAAACAAAATTATAAGAGAATTCTATAACAGTTGATAGCATCTTAAGCGTATATCTGCCTGTAATGACATAAGATGAGTCCCACTATATCATAGAAAAAAAACTCTTTAATTTATATATGCTCTATAAACTGCCCTACATGAGTACGCCCTACAGGTTTTAAAATAAACTATATCAAATAAAATTTTGACTTCCCTTAAAGGAAATATAAATTAATATTAAAGTTTTATCCTTTCCCTACTATAAAAGTATGACCAATTTTTTCAAAGTCTATGAAAATGTTTATTTCGACATGTCTTTTTTCTAGAAATTTTCCTGTTGCCTACAAAATTGTTCCCAAGTACATCATTACGTTACTGATGGTAAACAACAAAAAGCTGTCACGTTGGTATCATATGGGACCAACTTGGTAGTATCTACTTCACAATGATTTTCATGAGCTAAACTCTCCAAAGCTTTACTCGTGGTTCTATTTGAATGATTCAAGGCTTCTTGTAATTTCTGTTTATCTTAAAATTACTTGCTGACAAGAATCTTTAATTTATAATAGGATTAAAAGAGAAATTCTTACTTTAAAGTGCTACGTGAGAGAATGTTTTATAAAAGGTCAAATATTCAGATAGTGGTATCTTCTTTATTTCCTTGAAAAATCTCAATTGGTCGATGGTTTATTGAATTCTTAAGAAATAAAAATCAACAAAATATTTTTAATGAATAACAAAATAAAAAAATATTAAAAAAAAATATATTAAATATATATAATAACAAAAAAACCGCACACATTTATAAAGCCCAGGACAGAAACTGATAAAGGGTTTCAAAAAATTAAATTAAAGTATATCTTTGTTGAATATCTCCAAAAAGATAAGAAATTATAACTTAAATTAAAGCTTATATGAACTTGGTGTACCATTTGAGCTAAAGATTCTTTTACACAGGAGTTCGGAGTTTGCCTGTCAAGCGAACTTCAAAATTATAAATTATGTACAAACATATATCAGGTTAACAAAACGTTTTTAAGTACATTTTGATAATATTCTTTTTGCTGAATGTTATTTATACATGTACAGTTATTTGTTATGTTATTTGTGATCAGGATCTGTGCGAGTTAGTTGTGCTTGTGTGTGTTTGAGGGAGGGTGTGAGAAAGGGTGTGTGTGAGAGGTTTGTGTTTACCCGTATTGTTGTAATGTATTATAAATGTAAACTCAATGCATTGTATTTGTAATTCATGACCATGATATAGCTGCAGAATTGTAGCTCTCCGAAAAAAATATATTGATAGACCGGAGAGGTACAGTGCCACCCATTGAAAAAACTGTATATTTATTGCGCACAAAAAGCTGCCTTGATTTTGGATTGATTTTGGATTGAATCTTCCAAATTCTTACCTGAATTGCAAAAAGATATATTTAAAAAAATTCCTTACTCCTCGATCAAGTACATTCGTAGTTTACATCTGCATTTATAAGCAATTTGCCTTTTCCCCAATCTAGTCAGTTTTTGAATAAATATTGTTTAAATTAAATTTTTTAAAAAATCCGAACTAGATGAATTAATCAAACGTGAGAGCCGATAAAAAATAAAAAAAAAGTGAAAATGAAAGTATTTAAATGAATTGGCTGGTGTTTGTAAAAATCGAAAGAAGACCTTTATATATAATAAAAATGTTACTCCAACAAAACATAACTTTGATTCAGCAGGCTAAAACTTTAGGTACTAATTATTAAGCCAATCCTTACCATAAAATATTTAACATAAAAATATTAAAAATATATTTTCAGTAATCAGTGTTCAGTAATAAGAAAGTGGGTCCTACAATAAACTTTATATATTAAATTTCAAGAATTAAAATCAAATTTTCGTTTTTATTATCATCCCCAGTACTTTTAGACAAGAAAGTACAATTTTGTATTTTAATACATAAAATAAAATCATAAGAAAAATCTTAAATCTTACTTAATTTAATACTGAAATTCCATAATCCACATGAGTAACAATTCAATACCACTTCTCACATCACGCGCGTATTTCACAATGACACAGACGATATAGCTAAGCCAAGCCTTGCGCGTCAATATTAGAGCGCAGGAAAAATATTATTTAACATGATGCTAAATTGCATTGCAGAACAAAATTTTCGCAGGCCATCGTCCCATATGTCCGCCTTTTTGTACAAAGAATTTGCTTTTGGACCCTACACTTTTGATTTTTTTTAAGTGAAAAAATCTTTACACCCTCATATATAACAGCAATATTTTTTTTATTGTTCTAATATATGTCCTCTGAGAAATTTAAGAATTTTATTAGTTTTTAAAAAATCTTAGTTTGAATACAGATTTTACTTTTATGTTGCCTTTGAAAAAAATTTCCTTTAAATATCAACCAGATTTCTGAAGAAAACGTAATTTCAGTTGAAATTTAAAATCTCACATTCTAAGAAATGCACGGCATATTAAGGATGTGTTATTTTCTGATTAGCATCGCAGGATAAAGGACAAATAACCATGAATGGTAAGATGAAAATCATATAACCATCTACAGTTTACAAAAAAAAAAAACCCTACGATAAGGACCCATATCATACATTTTGAAATTTATTTTTATGCAAAGGTTTAAGAGAATTTTCAACATTTTAATTTTTTTTTTACAGCTAAAGGTAAAAATATTGGTATAAATGTTACATTAAAGGTTAAGAATTTTTATGGTTAGTTTTAAATTCTCTGAATTCTAAAATTATAAAGTAATATGAATATAAAATTCTTTCATAAAAGATGGCTACAGGTAATTAGCCAAAATGTAAAAATCTGTATTTTAGAATTTAGATAATATATATTCATCTATCCTTCTGTATTTAATAATCCAGAAGTGAAAAAGAATTAAATGGTTACATGATCAGTACATACCGGTCCCTGCTGACAAAGCAGATAACAACATTGTTTTGTTGTAAATTGTATTTTAGAAGAAGGTTTTAATTCTAGAAGTGGTAATCCAATTTATACTCATAGTTCCCTTTCTAAAGAAGAAATTCTTCAAAATCATATGTCATTTTTGAATATTTTTGATATCCCAAAGAACCGAAATGAATTTGAACTACCATATATAAATATATATATATATATATATATATATATATATATATATATATATATATATATATATATATATATTGGATTCCGAAACTTCATATGACATCTTACAAACAAAGATACAAAGCGGGTTCCTGTAATTGTTCAACCAAGCCTCTTTCTTTACTCCTCACTAAGATATAAACGGTAGTGAAGGAGAAACTTCAATAGCACTGTGCTACAATATATTCAAGAAGTGGTGTAAATCAGATGTGGATATTTAAAAATTCCAAGGAACTTTTGGACAATTTGAAATCAATATATTTTACAAAATCAACAGCTTAAAAAGCGACGACTTTTCAACTTTTTACACAAACATTCCCCACGATATCAAATTAAAGCCCAGTTAATTTTTTTTTTTATGCAAAATCATTGAAAGCTGCCTTTTCAATAAAAATGGAACTCATAAATTTATAAATTTACTTACCTTGTCACTGGTCATTTGCAAAATTATTTCAATAAAAAGCATTCTGATTGTAGACAAAAGTACTCTGAAGTCAAAAGATGCTTGAGTTTCTGATTGGTAATATCTATGTTGTTTTTGGAGACCAGATCTTCCAACAACCTATTGGAATTCCCATGGGTACCAAGTTATTAGCAGACCTATTTTTGTATTCATATGAAGCAGAATTAATGTAAAATCTTATGCATGAAAAGAAGAAAACACTTGCTGTGGCCTTCAACTCGACATTTAGATATATCGATGACGTACTGTCAATTAACAATGGTAATTTCCATTCTTATGTCGATACGATATATCCTGGTAAGCTTGAGATAAAAGATACCACATAGTCTGACACATCTGTTTCATACTTGGATATTTTACTTGAAAAAGACGTTAATGGTAATCTAACAACCAAGTTATATGATAAACGTGATGATTTTAACTTTTCTATAGTCAACTTCCCTTACTTATGCAGCAATATACCTTCATCACCTGCATACGGAGTTTATATATCTCAGTTGATTCGATACGCAAAAGCATGCTCTACGTGTGAAAAAAATCTTAAACGAGGTAAATTGTACACAAACAAGTTGATGAAAAAAGAATTTCAGCAGTCTCGTTTAAAGTCATCATTCCGTAAGTTCTATGGTTGATACAATGACCTTGTCAGCAAATACAATTTATCATTGAGTCAAATGCTGACAGACGTTTTTTCATACTTATTGATAGTGCATTATTTATACACTAAATTGACGATGGATTTTTCCGTTATTTCCCGATCATGATAAGGAGCACACGGCGGATGTGACCGATCGGCAGGGGATGCTCACTCCTCCATGGCACCTCAACCCACCTTTGATGTTTTGGAGGTTCGTGTTTGCTCTGCTCCTATTTTGTATTGTTTTATTGACTTTTGATCTGGAATACTGCTCGTTATTTCCATATTTTTTCAATTATAGTCTGTAATGAAATATTTCGAGATAACGAAGAGTATTCATGCTCAAAGGTCCATCATGTAAGTATTGAATATATATACATTTTAAAAAAAAACATGTTCCGTTTGAAAAGAAGTTTTTAAGATCGTGTAAAAAAACATCTCAAAAAATGTTTAAACTTTTCAACCCTAATTGAGCCCCAGGACGAAAATGAAAATTCTGAAACTCCATTTTATCTAAAAACATCAAATATTATATTTTTTAATAACAATGTCAGACCTTTGTGTGTCACACATTTGGGTATTGATCTCACGTACTTAATTTTGTTAGAAGTTTCAGGCTTGAATTAAAATTTTGTTGATAGCAAGAGACCTAGATTTTTCGGAAGAGTGATCAGCTTAATATCTTCTGCTTTGTTTCATTTCTAAGTAGCTATCATCAAACTCATCAAATTTGAGGGATGACGGCAATTTAAAATTTATCATCATCCCAAAAATAATCCGCACTAACTGTGACATCTTTCATTGAATAATTGAAATTAAAAAGGATTTTACTGTAAAGAGAATGTTACCAAACAGTTAAACAGAGGGGTTTGAATTGATGTATGAATTGTAATCATTTTTACATTAGCTTCTTGTTCACCTTGGTAGCGGTTATAGCATCCTCAAAGCACTCATAAGGATGTATTCATTTAGAAACCTTCTTGACAAACATTATTGCGCAAAATCCAGGTAAAGATAAAATCGTGAAAAGAGAATGAAAAAAAAGTTGATTGGTTTTAAAGTGATGTCTGAAAAATACTCACTGCACAAATTCAACCTAGCTCGATAAGCATCGTAAATAGTAATTATGTCGATAGAATCAAATGACGTAATCAAGCTTATTTATGAGGATGCGTTCGAAATAATTTGCTCGTAATTCATTAATACAATCTACTTAATTTGCTTTTAATCCATTAAAAGAATTGTGATTGCATCGATTAGTGATACTGTTAGACACGGATCAAGACTTACACACAAGTATATCTAGCTTCTGTCAAAAAATCTTAATTTTAATAGTGCTTACTTAAAAAACTTCCAACAGATTTGGAAGAAAGACCGTAATTAATGTCCTAGGAAATTTAACCTGCTTCCAGTTCATTGACTAAAAAGCCTAGTTTTGTGCTTATAGCGGGGACTTGTTCCAATCTACAATATTTATGAGCCTTATATCGAAGGGGTTCGCTGTGCCAAGTGGTATCGATTGAAATTCAATTCTTTAGTGTCTTAATGCATTAAGTATTCTAACCCTTGGAGAATTGTACTCAAACAGTGTAGAACAGAGGTTAACCGGAAGTTATATATTTTTCCCGGTTGCTGACAAAATAAATTCTATTGTAGGGATGTTATTTTTTCGGGATTATTAAGTTACATTTCATGTCAGCGGAATATTTGCACTTGATTATTTAATAAGGCATTTTGTGTGGGTTTTTATCCGATCCGGTCTGAGAGGAGTTGAATAAAATTAGGTATAATGATTCCTTATGTTCACATACGAGAACTTACTAAAGATACCCAAACAACTTCTTACTAATATGTATACTTTAATATATACTTATCCGTGTAAGATTCGTGTAAGATTTGAAAAAAATCAACCTTAAAGCCTGTGCAATTTCTTTAATATTTAGGTAATCTATATTAGAATATGTGAAAATATGTTGAGTACCTAGTTTCTTTTGTTTTCATCATGTTTTTCTATTTACTGACAGCATTATACTCGATATATAGCACTATACAGAACTTTAAAATAGGTATTGCTACAACTTATCGTCAAAATTCATTCTTTATTTTCATCCCGATTTATACAAAAGGATCGAGGCGTTTATGATATTAGGAATATTAGGATTTAATGGTACCTGATCCCACCCCCTGATTTCTTCAGATGCTTCAGCTCTCAATTTTGTTTCCTTGAAATTTTGAACTTGATTACCGTTCATTATCTTGACAGTACCAGTATAGATGACGTCACTCGACTAGGGACCTACATGTACCTTATTGACAAAATTAACTGCAATACTTTAGTTAGTTTTTTCGTTAAGGATGACTTTTACTCGGATGATGAAAAATACTAACAGGATTGAAAAACCATCTATTGTACATTGTAGTGTGATTGCAGATTTAATATTCACTTTCAATTTTAGTGTCCCCTCGGTATTTTTTTTTTTTCGAAAATACAGGTCTTTTTCCAAACTATGACCAATGTTTTCTTTTTTATCAAAAAATAAAAAAGTAACAAACCTCTTTGGATTATAAAGTATAATGTACTTGGAATATTTTTGTTTTATGTCTACTAGATAAAAAATAAGACTTGAACTATAAACCCTCTCAAGAATTTCAGTCAGAGTTTCCACAGTCAATTTTCTATTTTTTTTTTCCATTTTTAAACTAATTAACAAAATCTGAATGATAACAACTCTAATCTATAGATATATATTTCCCTCATTTTATTTTTGTTGAAGTAATTATGATGGTATTTATTTATTTTAGGTCAAGAAGCAAATTCTAGAGATATGCTGTCTGGCAAAGTTTTTGTTCACTGATATTTTCGAAATTCTTCATTGCCTCCATTTTATTAAAAATAAAACATGAGCTTTAACAAACATAATATTTGCAAAATGAGGTTTAGAAACACAGAGACTCACAACTTCAGAAATATTTCAAGAAAAGAAGAAATTGTGTTAAAGAAAAAAATAAATAAAAATTATTCCGAATTTCCTCTGAAACCTGTATTTTTTCATCAAAAATTTAAAGTTTAATATTTTAGATTGATATTGAGCTATAACATATTGTACTTTATAGCATTCTATTTCAACTAAAACCCTGAGTAAACGTTATCTTTTATTATCAGATTTTGATCAAAGTTTGATAAAGAAACGCTCATGTAAAAATTATTTATGATAAATCAATTATTAAAAATATTTGAAATCAAATTCAATTTTTAAGAATATTTAAATCATTCATTTAACACAATGCAGTTTTCAAAATCGTAAAGACAATAATTATAATTATGGGATACTATATTTTGTGACTGAAGGATAGAAGGATGTGCTAGGGACATTAAATGTAGATTTAATTAATATTTTTAATATAAATTTTATAAATTCAAACTCAAACAAAAAAGAAACATTGAAGATATACGAAAGAAGTCAAGGAAAAAATACATTTTAGGGGGTCTGAAAATCGCATATTTTTACAATCACTGACCCAATTATTTTTTCATATTTTTAACTACAAAAAATTCAACTGATTTTTCATTTAATATAATAAATTTTTATAGCGCCCTATATAATAAAAATATTACCCTAAACCGATCATCAGTAAACCATAAATCAGTAAAAAAAAACCTCAAAACAAGAAAATGTTGCATTGCCAAAATAAATTTTTTAACACCCCAAATATTGTGTTTTAGTGCAAAAAGGTCGTGCAAAAATTAACGTGCATAAATTTCCAGAATTAAAAAAAAGTATCATCAAAAAATCCTCAAGTGATATATAATATCATAATATAAAATTTTGTGAGGAGTCAAAACCTAACAAGAGAGCTGACTTGAATTTCTAATGTTTGAGAGCTTAAACGGTTCTCAAAATTTCCCCAAAATACCGGTAGATTTTACAGAAATGTACTCTCATAACAAAAAATCCTTGATATACATGTATAGTCTTTAAATGAAACAAAAGGCGAGATCTGCATGAACCAATAAAACTTAGAACGAGACTATTAATCAGCCAGAGTAGCATGACATTTTTTTAAACACGTGGCATACGTACTCACCTATATGGCTAGTTCTTATACAGACCGGTCATGTGAGGATTCCATACGTCAATCAAGCACTGCAGAGACGCCGAAGTCTGTCTTATCTATTGTTAACAGCGCTACCGGTCGATAATTTAATCACCGGCATTTGGCACATCACAACAGCTAAAACCTTTCAGTTTAAATATTGTTTGTATATTCTCTCCCTGATGCATGTATTCAAGCAAATAACAATTGAATATAGTAAAGCAATGAAATGGACATCAATACTTAACTTACTAAAGTCATCCTCATAGCTTCTAGGGTGCTGATTTAGCACGTACGTTGCCAATGGACCCCTGACCTTTTTTGGCACTCTATGGGCTTGTTTTTCCGATTGAGAAGTACCAACCATGCAGATCCTGCTCTTCCTCATGTGATATAAAACGTCTACAGAAAGGCAGACACCTCGATGCACGTGTTAAAGGTTGTTTTATGTTAGTCGGGATACAAGAACAATCAAAATTTTCCCTGAAAAACCTCGCTACAATCAGCCCAAGGAATATTGAATGAAATTTGTCAGGAGTCCAAAGGTAAAGAGTTGACTCAGTACCGCAATCGTTTGTAAGGATGAGGGTAAGTTAGCTCACAATTTGATGAAACTCATTTTTAATATCAAACACCCTACCATATGCAGTTAATCGTAATAAACAGATACAAGGTAAATCAATAATATTGAATCTCATCACAAAAACATGTAAAAATTATATTATAAAATAATGTAGATAATGATTTAAACATTAATACATGTAAATATTACATGAAAACAAAATTTTCAACTCAAGAAATTTTCAACTTTCTTGGCTTTCTCGAGGTGAATATATTGAGGTGAATATTGAGGTTAATGGTTTTCTTGAAGTGAATATTTTAAATGTTGCCCTCATGTTGAAAATAGAGATGAACTCAAAGGTCCTTTCAAACAATACAAATCAGGAGCAGAGCAAACATGAACCTCTAAAACATCAGAGGTGGGATCAGGTGCCATGGAGGAGTAAAACATTCTCTTTCGACCGGTCACACCTGCTTGTGCTCCTTGTCATGATTAGACATTAACGACAAAATCCATAAATTCAGTGTGTAAACAATGGCCTTACTTTAGTATGAAAAACATTTATCAGAATCTGACTTCATAAAAGAATGTATTTGCTGAAAAAAAAACATTTTATCGACCATAGGACTTGCAAATTAACCATTTTAAACGAGACTGTTGAGATTCTTATTTGATGAACTTGTTTTTGAATAATTTGCCTCGAATTATAAATTGTTTATACGTAGACCATGCTCTTGCGAATCAAATAAACTCGAAATATAAACCCTATATGCAGGTGATAAGTGTAGGTATATTGCTATGCAAGTGAGGGAAATTGACGATTGAAAAATTGAAGTCATAAGGTTTATCAAAAAGCTTCGTTAGGTTAAATTAGTGTCTTTTCTAGTAAAATATCTAAATATGAAACAGTTGTGCCAGACTCTATGTATCTTGTATTTCAAGATGTGTTGACATATGAATGGAAGAAAATTTCGTTAATTGATTAATTAAACGTCGTCCTTATGTCTAAATGTCCAGAAGTGTTCTCTTCTTCTTTGGGTGTATATATTTTGAACAAATTCTGCATCATATGAATACAAAGGGCTCTGCTAATAACGGGGAGGAATTAGAACTTATGAAAATCCCCGACAGATTGTCTTCAAAAACAAAATTGATATTGTCAATTGATCAGAAACTCTAGCAATTTAAAGATCAACTTCAGAATACTTGTTTGTACAATCAGAAAGTTTTTAACAAAAATATTTTGCAAATAACCAATGACAAGGTAATTAAATCTTTACGAGTTCCATTTTGATTGAAAAGCAGAATATGTCAATAAGTATGGACTTAAATTTATCGTGGGAAATGGTTGTATAAAGAGTTGAAAGGTCGTTTAATGATATAAGTAAAATTTTGTGATTTCAAATTTTTCAAAGGTTTCATGGAATTTTAAAGTATTCACACCTGATTGCGCCGCCTCTTCTTGAATAGATATATCTGTTTAAAGACCAACCACTGAAAGAGTTCTTGATTCATTTCTATTTGCAAAGGAGGCGTTCTTTGAAAATAAAAGCTGAACAATTTCTCTATATTATGTTTTATTGTCAACTTCTTAAATACAATATGAGTAACATAACATGAAAAATATAAAAGTATACAAAAAAAATTGGTGAATCTTCAGTGTGATGCAATCAGTTCTGAGTAGAACAGTAATGATTTTTCGCGGTTGCTAGCTTTGGGCACTATTGGCCAAATGTACATATGAGATTCTGCAGGCCTTGGTTGGTGATTCCAACCCCCTTGGGGTACCTCAGTAAAACTGTTCCATTGCTCCGACAGATCCATTTTCTTAAACCAGGCCATTTTGTGCCTTTCAGTCCATCTTAATTCAAGTATATTGCCATGCTGAGTTGCAGTCTTTCTTGCTTTCAGTAGATGCCACTTTGATTGACAATGAGACCGATTAAGAAGACAAAAATAAGCCTTGAGGTGACAGTAGCGTGGCAACATGGAGGAGATTTTCCTGCAACCTCTCTTTAATTTCTTCAAATCCTAGATTCAAAATATTTCGAATTTACAATATATACAGTATAATTCAATATTCTTTTTATTTATATTAAGCGTACAATATTCTTTCAAATGTGATCATAGTGGCTTACCATTACAATGTGTTTTTTCAAGGCTTCTAAACCTTTGTTGGACATCGTTACTCTGCTTGTGTTCAGGGAAAGAAGCATAATTTCAATTTTACGAGACAGAGCATATAAGGCCAGAAACGACACGATAGTAGTGTCGTACATCTCCGAATAACCGAACCAGACCTGGCCAGCGTCCCATTGGCCTTTCCGACAAAACCTGTGTAAAACACGAAAAGTCATATTAGACAAACGGGCAGTGTTTTGAAAAAAAAGTAGGCTAGAATATAACTTTTTTTAAAATATTTATAAAGCAATGATTTGAAAAATACTTCCATGTACTAGTACCTTTCAAATGAAAATGTAAATTAAAAAAAAAAAGGGTAGATCGTGTTGAGTGTTAAAGGTAAAACATGCCTTCACTATTACTACCAGGAAGTTTTGATTTGCGTGAGCATTAGTTTCTTGATGTTATAGCAAGTCAGTTATTTTACCCACCATAAAGCAATTTCCATAGCAAGAAAGAGACGAGGAACATATTCATTAGTGACGGCATCACAGGAACGTAGGTAATTAGTAGCAAAGTCCAGACAGCACTGGAATGATTGAACTGGGTAATCTAATTTCAAGAGGGAGAAAAAAATGCATAAGTAAAGTCTAAAGAACACACAGTTCAGATAAGATGTAACCTTTCTCTTCCTGACAAATAAAATGTAGATACATTGTACATGTTTTCACAAATTGTAATGGTCAAAATAACGAAAAAAAAAATGCAATTTAAATCTAGTTTTTTAAGAATTTTTGTAAAGTTTACAAATTATACTTCGCAGCTTGTAAAAACATTGTTCCCCTGCTGTGGCTTACCCATTGCTTATTTATTATTAATGATCGAGTGTCCATGTTTTAGAGATAAAGATTTACGTGCATACGTATTTTCTTATGCAAATCTTTTATCCCCTACTGGTTTGGGTCATGACTGCAACAAAATTGTACGTATTCAAATAAGCTTTGTCATTAAAAGATTTTTCACGATCCAACCCCCAATAATGCTTGTTCTAGTTTGAAATTGATTAAAAAGGGAAAATTCAAATACAGACTTACAAATGGACAATGAGAATTTTTTTTAATCTTTAAAACTTGCGCGAGTCTTTAATGTGAGAACTCTTGCTCCTGTTCACTTTTATATTTTACAATGACTTATGACGATATAAGGGAAAATGTTATTTGAATATCATCCTAAATGAAATTTAGCCTGGCATGGCTAAATACACATTCTTCTATGAAAATACAAACTAAGAAGCTGTCATTTTGAACAAGACAGCAACTATAATTTTTCCATAATGTTTATTCACTGTTACACTTATCTACTCGCAAATGAGAAAATTTTCTACTTTATGGGACAATTTAAAGAAATTTTCTTAGATATTGTGGGAGTAATGGTTAAAAGGATGCAATCCGGAATCTCTAGAGAAAAAACGACATGGTGTTATTACACACAAAGCTATCGCTACGTCTTAATTAATGACTTCATCCTGAGAAGATTTGTAAAAATTGTCTTTTCTTCAATTATTCTCTTTTCTTTAAATTCAGAAATAGATAAAATTGACAGCTTTCAGTTTTATTCTTATAAAGTTTATATATAATTTTATTAGTAATCTATCTTTGAATGGTTAATTTAAATGATGGGTTTCTTCTAGGTATTTTAATCTCTACCTCCGTTTAATATTCTCTCCATACAGAAGATGTAGTACCAGGCTCGGTGGATTCTGCCGTCAGAGTAACAGACGAAAGATCGCAGCTTCTGGAGATACACTGAAAACTGATCTTTCCTGAAAACAAAAATGGTAAAATAAAAGGAAATCAAATACAAATTGGGAAAATATCTAAGTTTTTTGTGTGTGGCAAAGTTATTGATTTTCATACTGAATTAAACATGTTTAAAGTTTGTTAAATCAAATGAAACTCGAAAGGAATCAAATGACTATGCTCACTCAAAGTAACCTAAGCTATATATATCTTCAGTAAATAAGTGTTCTTTGTATTAATGTCACATAAACCGTATTGCATTACGGTTATAATGGAACTGCACTGTAGCAATTCACACAGTATATTAGATAACAATGTAAAATAGATGGACTGGTTAGATACCTGCAGGTTAGGACCAGACACAAGGCTAGGATGGGAGACACGACTAACCCAATGTCCTGGTTATTTAATTTGTCACAGACCTCGTAGGCTCCAGTACCTGTCAATAAAGGATATGACGAATTATCATCTCATAACTATTTTTGATTATTTCATAATGAGACGTTGAAAAAATATTTTTATTTTCTATGCTTGTAAATACTCATCCGGGACCTTTGAGCATGTTGAATTTTTCCCTGATTGACCAAGTGTAAAATTCGCATGAATTGAATGGTCAACATTTTTATAAAACTAAAAGAGGGACTAAAAATTTTTCTAACTTACTAGAAGATAGCGCACTTTGGAGGTCTCCTGCATTGAGGTAGCTGGTTGCCATATCGGTGTACATGCTTGCTAACATCACCAGATCACTGGGAGACAACTCATCGTGTCTAGATGAACAACTGTTAAAAATATGCAGTTTAAATACATTCATATATTATATAAATCTTCAACAGAAATTGGAACTCTGAATTTTTTTTTTATATTTATCGGTGATTGGTCATATAAAAAAAACATGTTCGTTAAAATTCATTCTGATTCAACACATAGATATTCTGATCTGCTATGCTCCAAATGTACACTGTTTCATTGGCCTTTAGAGATCAAAATTATCTTCATAATTCATTAAAAGATGCTTGAGTTTCTCATCAACAATATCTTTGTTATCTTTAGAGCAAGACCTTCTAACATTCTGTTGCAATTCTAACTGTGCCCTTTATTAGCAGCATGTTTTTTTTCTATTCTTATAAATAAAACATAAGTTTGATTTGAAAATAATTTCTTTTTGATTGGTTTTATTACACTTTTGATAAATTAATGATGTTTAGCAATTAATGAAATTAATTTTTTTTCGCCGATATAAAATACATGGATCTCACGCAATAAAAACACGCACATCTGCCCCACACGTGGATATTGTTCTGCTCTCAATTTGCATTGTTAATTTGGAATTTTGACATAATTACTTTTTGTAATGATTTTAATTCATCGGATTTATCGTTTCTTGTGTTTTTTTATAAAAGGGGTGTAATTAGAGTGTTATAAAACAAGCTTTAAACATACATTGCAAAAAGTTCTGTTTCCAGTTTCATTTTTGTGCCTTCGAACTTGCAAAGTTTCATTATATTAGCATACGACTCCACGACCTGAAATAAGTTAAAAAAAAACATTTAAAATAGATGAGGGATTTTGAAGTTTTTAGCCATCATACCCAGTGAAATGTTGTTATACTTTAAATATATCGAGGTTCTTTTCTTTTTTTAATTTTTTTGCCACACCTGGTGAAGATGACACGTTCTCCCAGTGACTTTCATCATTTGTTGTAGAGCGGTAAGGAATAAAAGACTGCTATTCCCGCTTGCTGAATAAAACCAATACAGATCTGACAAACAGTATCCCTGTTCTAAAGTCTTCAGTGTGGCAGGTCTATGAAAACAATTACAAACGTCTTATTTTTCTCAATTTGTTTAAATTTGTTTGCAACTCATTGTTCTTAGTTTATTTAAATTCGTTTGCAAGAAACAAGGATCAATATAACCATAAACATCCAGAAGTCATCAAATTTCAATCTTGTATTCGTTCTACTGGTTAAAAAATCTCAAGTTCGAATTGAAAGCATTAAAATGTCAAGCCGAATAAAACTCATTGAAAATATATTTTCCCAAGCTTTATCAGAAAAATGAAAGTTAATATTATTTCACTTGTGCTGACAGTTTTTTTTTATGTCATATTTCGAAATTCTTCAATAATTTATTATTATGACATCCTTTAAAGTTTCTTTTGAAGGGTTGTCAATTTTTTCGTTCAGTTTTAAAAATATCTTTTAAAGTTGAAGACAAACCTTCTGGCCATTGGAGAATTTCTGAGAGCACGTAAGCGGATCATGTATTTTATAGTGATCGGCCAAATCCAGCAGGCTCTGACCGGCTGGTGAATTCCTAGTAGTTTTCCTGCATGTGAAAGCCACCACTGGGCGCCTTCTAAATCGCCAGAATGATAAGCAATCTAAATAAGGTTTGAAAAAATTTGTAGCTTAAGCAGTACGTACGTTAAACAGTCAGTGTGTTTATGAGTATTATTTTGAACATTATCGTAATTATTATATATCTATAATATTATGGTTTTTAAAATATTTTATGAAAACAAAATGAAATGTACCTTCCCACGAATTCTGGCAATTTTCGACAATCGGAAAACATCGGATGAGAAAGTCTTATCATCAATTTCTTTCATTAATTCATCCACGGTACCTAGAATTTCTCTAGTCTGCAATATGAAATGGAAATTAATCGAATTTACGCCTTTTATTTTATGCTAAATTAATTTAATTAAAGTGAATTGTATGTTTGTACTCATTCAATTTGTCAATACAATGTTTATAATCTGATAACATTACTTTTTCTGCGTTTTTAAGAAGAATGACAGCGGCAGCATATTCAAGCAGATTATCCACGATGTGTTTGGAGTCTTTTGCAGCGCGCATGTGACGTTCTATATCCTCGTATATGGGAATTAGTCTCTTCACAAGTTCATCAATCTTTTGTTGACCGTTGTCTAACTGGCAAACAGCTTTTATCAATGGATCTATGTCTCTGTGTGAGGAAGACAATACCGAATCATAATTCTATTGATGATGTTGATATGACATAAAAATAAAGAAGATTAATTTTTGTAATGGATTTTGGTGGTCACTTAGGAATTCCTTGAGAACAGTGAACTTCGCATGAACCATGATCAAACGTTCACCGACAGGTTATGTTATAAATTAAAAGTGAATCAATGAAATATAGTAATAATTAAATTGATTGCAGAAAAAGCAGTCAAATACAAATACATATATCACGTTAATTTCAAGGACATGCTTTGAAAGAACTATATGCGGTATATTGCATATATTTGCCCCCACAAAAGTCAAATTTTGAAAAATTCCTGAAATGTGCTGAATTCAATAAATCGTATGAGAAATATAAATTAACAGAAAATATTATAGTGTCAAAACAGTGTATTCACAATTTTTGTTTTTGTGACGTCACAATTCACTCACAAACTAGTCCGATTTTATATCCTTTTTCAGAAAGAGGACAAAATGGACGAAATTTCAACAATTTTAGCTTTAAAATTTATAGAGCGCAAGTTTGTTCAGGAACAATATTAACATATTTCATTGATATTATCATTCTACACATTATATCAAAATAATGATCCTGAACACGCATGCGCTCGGTGACTTTTACTCAAAAATATCGACGAAATATGTACATTTTTCTGTAAAATTCATTAAAAAACTGAAATTTACGTCATGTTTGTGACGTCATTACATACTTATGGCGTCATTACTTATGAAAATATTCAGTGCTTTGAAGTTAGCATATACTCCCCTGTTTAAGAACTTAATTGAATATATCTCCATCAAAGTTTGATTTGGGGGGCAAATATTGGTTATTACCGAATAAAGTTCTTTCTCTATTCAATATGTATCTTCTTTATTCACACTAATTTTCTTCACTTATAGAGCACTTTTGTATTTTCACAATTTCAATACCCAGTAACCGAAATAAATAACATTTAAATACTAGGTATAAATCTTTCACTCTATGAATGCTTACTCTCTGGATACACACACCGCTCCTCTTCTGTTCTTCCTAGAAGAGTTTTCATTTTCCACGTTCATTTTAGTGTCTCCTATTTTATTGGACCTTCTCATCGCCCCAGGGGATACTCTGACTGAGAAAAAGAAATATATGCATGAGTTCATTTTCAAATAGTTAGAGCAAATCGTCAAGAAAATCGAACGCGTTTCTAGAAAAAATTAAATGCTGTTGACTATACCATATTCAAGTATATTAACTTTTAAATGTGTGCGTTTTCAGAGTTGCGTGTTAAAAAAATTCAAGAAAAAGATTATTTTAGTGACAGTCTTTGAAGATTTTCATTCGGGTTAAAATTAGTATTTTTCACGAATTTGATGATAGTTCTTTGTAGATAGCTAGATAAGTATTTGCAATCCACGTTTAAAATGAGCTATCTCAGAGATATATACCAATGAAATTTTAGGAAGAGGTAAATTTAGGATCAGTCTTTGATTACAATTTGAAGAATCTCACTCGGGTTAGTATTTTTAAGAGTTTTGTGATAGTTCTTTATTGATAGGTATGGAATAAGTGTAATCCAGATTTAAAATGACATACAAAAGAGAGAAATATTAATGGTTAAAACAAATGTTAAAAATAGAAAAGCAAAAGAAGAGGTCTGAGTGCAGATATTTACCTTTTGGACGCAATGGAAGCCTTGTTTACAGAACTCTACTTAACTTTAAATAGATACCGTAAATCTGAAAAGTTTTACTGTTGATAAATTTTCAGAAAAATTGCGCGTGCATTTGCCTTTAAGATGCTGGTAGTTTATGACTACATTGTGACTTTACTACAAGTGTACCACAACCTTAAGCAATGAAATTGCTTATATCTCTTGTTAATGTTAACTTGTCATTTTTTTTTTTTTTGCTTTATAAAAGTCGTTTTGTCCTTATATCCTTGCAATGAACGCCTGATTTTAAACATAGCAAAATGTAAAAGAACACCGACTTGTATTTAAGGACAGCCTTGTCATTAGGTTTCTTATTTAATAAAAGAGATAATGAACAGTCAAGAAAACATAAAAACAATACAAAACTGTGGATAGTTGGACTCAATACGGACCACCGGATATTTCCCCGCCTAGGTGGGGTAAGCATCCCCTGTTAAAAGGTCATACCCGCCGTGAGCCCTCTGCCTTGATACGGTATACGGAGTATTCCGTAATCATATTTAGTATATAAAACAAAGACCTAACAATGTGCATAAAACTAGTCAGCTGATGTACGACCCAACAGAAGGTTATTTTTGCTATTATAAAGAGATTGCAACAGACTTTTCAAAATTTTGACAAGATTTTTGTCATCCATGTAACAACAACTCACTTCTCAGAAATCTGTCTTGGTTTAAAGATTAAGAACTTAAAATTGAAAACTTAAAAGCATAGTGACCCCATCCTACACCAGGAGGTCATGCTTTAGACAAACTTGAATATACACTTTCTGAGGATGCATTCATTGAAAAATGACTAACCGTGTCTTTGTTATTCTTAAAAACGAATTTTTAAAGACATTCCCATGTAAACTTTTGAGCGCTAATATAGTTGCCTCACACATCTCCCTGGAGCCATAATGCAAACTGTTACCTTACTTGAGAATGCTTCCATATCATTAAGACTTATCATTACATTGCTCTTCTTGAGTAGAAGAACTTTAAAGATTTTTTTTTTATTGCCGAATGGTTCTTGCGAAGAAGATTTTTAATTAACACTACAAAATGTATACTATCTCTTATTATCTCCCCTTAGATATGAGTATTGGCCTTCATTTGTTGAGACCTTTACCTAAGGAAACTGTAAAGGTTTGGTTGAAAATTGGGCAGTGGTTCCGAGGAAGACTAAATTGTGAAAGATTTGTGACGACAGACACCAGGGACGAAAATACAAGGGAAACATTCGGATCAGAAAAAATGGAACCATGGCTCAGATGAGCTCAAAAGGTCAGCATTACTGAGGGAGTGCAATCAGAAGATACGATACATACAATTAATTTCCTTTAAAAGATCAAAGATTATGGTCTTGATGAAAAAGTAAAAGAATAATGTGTAAAATGCATGGAAATCAACATTAACAAAATGTCATTTGTTGTTTAATTCTTTATTTACCGACCTTTTATCAAATACTCAGAGTACAAATAGTCTAACAAATATACATGTATATCTCCCTTCTCACACATGGCTAATTTTGCATTATTTTCACACATCGTAGCTGTGAAATGAATTTTACAGACCTTAAAAGAAGAAAAGTTCTATGAACTGACGGGCTCTCTGAGTAATGCATTTTTGTGCTTATTCAGAATTGATGTGAGAGGCAGGTGACATACAGGTTAGTTTCCCAACAGGACACGTCATTTGAAATGTATAGCTTATGTCAATTTTTTTGCAACAGACCTTTCATATATATATGCAAGGTAACTGAAATGTAGAACTCCAGAAAATTTATTTTGCCACTAACCTTTAATCAATATGTTAATAAGGTAACTGAAATGAATTGCTCATGACAACGTTTATTTGCTACCAACATTTAATCTATATGAAATTAACATAGGAAGACTGACCTTAAACAAAACCTTCATGTGTCAGCACATGTATAATGTATGCAATATGATTATGATATTTCTCTCATTTTATACAGACATGACGTTATAAAATAAGATGCTCTCTTGTGCTCTTCTCTCTCTATTAGAATGAGAAATAATATTAATTTTTAATAACAGTATTTGTGCTGTTTATTCAGTTTTTAATACTGAATGTTAATACCTTATTTTAATTCAACTTGTGTTCTCAATCAAGAACAAAATCAACATCCATTTTTCCAATCTTGTTCTAAAATAAAGTTTTTCACACGTCAAAATTTGATAAAATATCACCATCAACTGCAAAACATAATTAAATAGATTTGCGTCAGCTTTCTGGACTTCGACTTAAGTTCTACTAGTACGCACGCTACAAGAAAATGCCCTCTACAATAAATTTATGTGATGTAGTATCAAAATTCATGAAAATATTTTTAGTCTGGCAGGATAAACTACTAGTTAAACACATAGTCAAATCCATTTAAATGCGAATGTTTGCACAGTTATGCTATTTTTTTCGTTGTTTTGAGAAATTACGCTCAACCATTATTACTTCATAATGAATTGATGATGAAATGTATCAGCCACATTGCTCAAATACTGTAATTGGAAAGCATTTGAAAATGTATAAGTTTATAAGAATATCCATACCCTGTTTTATAAAAGGATGTTTTAAATTGATATCTTATTTCATAAATAAAATATACTGTTGTAAATTTAATTCGTTGAAGTAAAGACAATATGTACCTAATTAATATTAAAATAACAAAATTGATTTGGCTAACTTTAAGATAGCGTTGAGATCACTTCTTGTTCTTTTTTAAGTTTAACTTTGAAGGCATGTATAAACACTAAAACTTCCAGTGACTGTGTGTAAAATGTATTTCATCCAAGAACTGACTCAGGCTTTTAACATAAATGAAAGACTTTGGTATACCTTGCTCAAAAACCTGCTTCCTAAATCAGTCTATGACAGAAATTTTATGTACGATGTTGTTTATGTTATAGATACCTTGTTTCTTCTCCAGACTTTCTTTCGGTTTTCGATACAGAAGATAGTAAGGAATTCTGTTTCTGATCTCATTGGCTTGATTTTCGAGGTATTCTACGGTTTTATTATGAAGGTCTAGTCTCTGACTTTCCATAAGAATATTATATGCGGTTTGTTGCAGCAAATTGTTCTTGAATCGCATCACATTACACAGATCGACGTCGTAGTCATCCTCTTTTTTCGGACAGAAGCAGGCTTCCGGATGAAGTCCATTTGTTTGTAAGAGAATTGCTGCTCGGCCTGTCGGGATATTGGCGCACTCAAAAATGCCGATCTGCTTGAGGCGTCTGAAAGACTTTCTGGCTTTGACACGCTGTACTTTTGGTAAGATATATTCAATCATATCTCTAGGGAAAGTCTGTCCTAAAACGGCAGCACATTTCACAATCAGTTGTTCGGATGCTCTCATGGAATCCAGGCGGGCAATGATAAGCTCTACAAATCAAACAAAGTTCTATTTGTCCACGGGAATAGAATGCAAATTAAATCCTACATATTTCATTCAGAACTCTAGAAGTTGTACTTTTTATCAGCGTTATTTGATTCCCCAATCGAGCAATCCTACACTGATCATTCATTAGATCTTGTTGATAAAAAAAATACTTCGTTCAATGCATACAAATCACTCATTTGTACAACTCATTTGTGATATGTTGATTTGCTTTTACTTTGCTACAGGCAAAAGAAAGTGCATAAGGGACATTCACAAATAATGTTCGAATTACGCTAAAACATACCATCAAATATGTTATTTTTGAGTAGCAATTTGGTAATCAAATGTTGCACTGTTTGATAAGTATTGTTAAGGGGAGTTTGCAGCTTTCATTTAAAAAAAATCAACAAGAAATACTGATTTTGTTATATGTAAATTTCTTTTTATAATCTACCTTTCATGATGAGTGGAACCTCTATATCCTGTGGGTTAATATGCGGGGAAAACACGGCGACTTTCTCTTTTTGTTTGTTGTCCTTTTGATGGATATATCCAAAACCTAACAATACTCCGTGTTCCATTGGATTCTGTCATACAAATGTACCAGTTTAATGACATATCAGAAAGACTATAGTTAATACAGTAACTTGTGCTTTTTATGGGAAAATCTTTAGGTACTCTACTCAAACGTTACATCTTATTCATTGCCTTTGTGCATTTTATACAATCCTTTTTGTACCTTAGCACTAAGTTGTTGGTTGAAAATACCATATAAATGACATTTAGAATTTATCTCGAAATAATTTGATGACGACCAAAAGTTTGTTATTTTCATCACACTCCCCACATTACAGTGTAGACAAGTACCAGTAGAGTCATGATTTTCAAAAATTATCTGCTCATAATCTGCTTCAAATATTGTAATTTGATTGAAACTTACCTCGTCTTCTTTTACTTTAAATGATGAACTAACTCTATTGTATTCAATTTGATCATTGTCATTTTCATCTAAGATGTCATGAAAGCTGTGGTCAGAGAAGACTTTTTCCAGCTGTGCTGCTTTGGGGGCTATTGTATTTTGTCTCATGGCTGTACTCCCATCATCGTACGTTATAATCAGCTGGTTCTTCTCTGTCATGTCCAGCAGTAGCTGCTCACACCAATAGGGAACACCTTGAGTTCTCTCCCGTAACATTCTACCAAAGAGAAAGGATAAAACTTTATGTTTAAAAGGTAACCTCCACATTATGGATTGTGTATCCTTATTATTTGATATTCAATTAATGAAAATATTATCATATTTAAAATATTAAATCTGCGAAGTATTATACTGCAAACTTACACTTCTAATTCACAAGGAATTCTAACCACGTCCATGAGTTGACATGCCAATGCCGGGATATACTGAGTGTCCAGTACGCCAAGATCCAACACTCGGACAGAGGACGACTCGATGTACTTGCCAGCGTCTTCAGACGTGGGTTTCTCGATAGCTGCCGGACGGGAAGAAAGGACGATAAAGATACCCTTCATCTTCCGGAGTTCACACAGAAACTTCCACGACAGATCGTCCACATTCTGGGCATCGTCCACTACCACCAAAACAGGCTGCTTCTCCGTGCACTACAGGTAACACGGTTGATAAATTATCAATGTAAAAAAGCTGGACGTTTTTAACTTGCTTGTGTAGTTCTACTAAAGCTTATTTCGAAGTCCAACTGGTATTTTTTGATTTATTTAAATATAGTTTAGTTAAAATGTCTCGGATGACTTGTCAGTGATAATCTTGTCATTTGTACCTTTTCAATGATAAGGTTGAGAATTTTTCGCAGATCTTCCTCTGTGTCATTTTCACTATTGGGTCTTTGATACTAAACCACAAATAAAATAAATAAAGATGACACTTATTTTGACAATATGCACAACGCTACAAATATTAATTTTCTTTCATTTAAAATACTTATGTTTAAAGAAAAAAATTATACCTTTGACCCCATGATGTCATTCAGAAGATGTAGTTTTGACTCTAATGCGTAAGGAGAGAGAACACTGATAAGTTCTGGTTCATCTTCTATTCGATGAGAGAACCCGGATGATGACAGAAGTACAAGAAAAATATAGTTGCTGAGACAGTTATGGACGTGTAAATGCTGTAGTCTGAGTGCGCAGGAAATGACACTTTAAAAGAAAAATATGTATTTCATGGATTTATACCCAACTCAGGAAAAAATCCCTGCTTATAATTGTGTACGTCCATCATGAAGAAATGTGTAAAATCTAAGATTCAATAAACGTTTTTTTCAATCAGGGAAAAACTATGCTCTGATCTTTCCAAGACTGAAAATGACTAACTTTATGTCTTTTTTCTCTGCTAGATGGATGAAATGGTCTAGAAGGCGTGTTTTGCCGATCCCTGATGCCCCACTGATGATGTAATGGTTCGGAAATTCCTCCTCTCGTTGATTGACTAACCTTTGTAGTTCGAGTTCGAACACCTCTACCTCTTGTTCTCTACCTAAAGCATGTGAACCGATGATCTGAGTATGTCTGACGTTGATAATTTGAAGAAAACATCCAAAAATATTTTTTTGTCAGATCTTATCTAAGTTCTCTGATGATATCAATGATGTGGCATTGACTTTTTAGCAGAATTATATCGTACCATGTTACCAACTAAAGATACCTGACTTCATTTTAGATATTTTTATGAATTTCAAGCAAGAAAATTTTAGAATAAAAATAAATTCGTCATTTATTGGTGCCAGCCAATATGTAAAATGTCGTCTGTTAACAGAAGCTCACCTAGCAAAGGGAACTGGAAGTAAGGTATTTTAGCCACGTCCCGGGCGGAGCTGTCGGTTGATTCCACGTATTCCTTGATGATCCCTACATTCTGAAGGCCCTTCATCCTCTTGGCCCCCAACACCCTGAAGTTAATGGATGGAAGTCGTGACTGCTGAAACGTTCGTTCTTCACAGGTCACCTTGTTAGGGTAATGCATCATAAGTCTTGCGGCCATATTCACCTTTCTACCAATTACTGGAAAAGAGATAAGGTAATTCTAATGTATTATTTAAGGAAGGATTCCGTTTAATGGACTTTTGAGCTTGAATTCTAATCCTTTTCTCCATTTATTTCATGTAAGAGATTTAAAGCAATATGAGCTGCAACGTTGATGTTGGAAATTTTTGTTGCAGTTTTATAATTAACTATTTCTATGACAGAAAAAAGAACATTTTGCATGACAATTACTTTGTGTTTAAGGAGAAGAACTAGTAAGTTGTTAGAACTTGTTTCTTATCCTTTTGATTACCAATAAAATATGTTCAAAACAACATTTTTAAACTTCTGTTGTTAGTTCATTTTTGCCATGGAGGAACTATTTTTTGGAAGAACTATTTTTATGCTTTAATGGAAAGAAAAATTTCATTATTGTCGTCCTGTACAATAATGATTTACTATATAATATCATACATTCCATTGTAAAGAAAACTTTCTTCTAAAAAATATACTTTATTTATGTCTAATCGATCATCAAAGATTAAATTACATACAGATTTATCAACAGAACCATTTTAACAGCAGAATAAAATTCTCAAAAATGCAGCTTAAATTGCTTTAAAAGATCATATTTTCCTTTCCTCGTCGTAATTGAATAACTTTAAATAGAAATGGTAAACTGAGTTTGAAATATAGCATGAACATATTTTTAGCAGAATGGTGGCGTATAAAAACATCTTACTTTCTGCTTCTTAAAATTAATATAGAACAATGAATTACCCAACCAAAAACTTGAAGAAATTTTCAAAGGTAAGTAAAATTAATAAGGGATTTAAGTTTTGAAATATCAAAATATGGGGTTTTTCAAACAAATTAAAAATCATGATGCTTTTAAAAGCTTCCAATCTAAGTAAAGATTTGAGCCAAAAATCTGTAACATTAAATTACATACAGATTTATTAAAAGAGCACATTTTAACAGCAAAATAAAATTCTCAAAAATGCAGCTCATATTGCTTTAAAAGATCATATTTTCCTTTCCTCGTCGTAATTGTATAACTTTGAATAGAAATGGTAAACTGAGTTTGAAATATAGCATGAACTATATTTTTAGCAGAATGGAGGCGTATGAAAACATCTTACCTTCTGCTTCTTAAAATTAATATAGAACTATGAATTACCCAATCAAAGACTTGAAGGTAAGTAAAATTAATTAGGGATTAAAGTTTTGAAATATCAAAAAATGGGATTTTTCAAACAAATTACAATCATGATGCTTTTAAAAGCTTCCAATCTAAGTAAAGATTTGAGCCAAAAATCTGTAACAAGTGTTTTTTTTTCCTTAAAAAACGATCAAAACGTTTTGTTTTTGTATCATTTTGTGTCGTAATGTAACAACTTAACCATACGTGATATTAAGAAAAATCTTAAATATAGGAATCATATACAAATAACTAATATATCCCACAAATTAAGAAAGAATTTAAGAAAATTCGGATTAGCCAATATCCATTTTAGATAAATTATTTAGGTCACTTTCGTAATACCATCATATAGACCCTTTACGGTAATATCTATTTTAAGCAGAAAGAAAAAATAATCTTTGGAAATAGAAGTAAGCATCGCATGATTGGCAACAGAATTGTACTGGCCCTAGAATCATGAAACACCTGAAGCTTACATCAAAGATTTATGTTGTACTAAAATTTTGATTAATCCAGCAGACTGAAATCAAAATAATTGTCAATATTGCTTCAAAAGAGTATTGTTATCTGCAAATTTAAGAATTAATTTAAAAATCAATAAACATTTTACATTTTTTTAAAAAAATTGTCTCAAGTTTAACTCTGTTAAATGATCCTGGGACCAGGAAAAAGGTTATGACCTTGACATAACATTGTCTCTAATTTAAAAGGCCATATTTAATCTGATACCATTAATCCCTTAATAAACAACTTCTAGTATACTATAGTTAACCAAGTAAAACGATAATTTATTATTGAGAGTGACACAAATTAAAATGGTTGTTACCTGCCTTGTTACTTACCTGAGTATTCGTGTCGGTTTTTGTGTCCCACCACCCCACAAAACGCCCCTCCGGTTGTCACACCGATGGAGACAGATCTGATTTGTAGAATAAAAGAAAACGTTTTTAATAAAACAAATCAAGGCTTTAAAATGAAACTGAATGAAATCTTTTAACTGAAGTTTTAACATACAAAGTGATAACAAATCACATACTTGACCCCATCATGCTGATCCAGCAACTTTTTCATCTTGTGGGAGCATATTAACGCATGCGCACAATCTCTTTCGTGCTTGTATCCAGGAAGTCCGAATATTACAAGAAAAGTACAACCCTTTAAACACAAATTTGGATATCTAATTTACAATATAAAACTTTCTACATACATTGTATGTCAAGTCGATTTGCAAAGTTACCTTTGGTCGATGACATTGCGTCATTGTACTTTAATATGTGCCAATAAATAAAACAGTGTATGTAATTGAGATGCTACCCCTCAATGCTAATTTAGGTTATGAAACATGCATTTCTTAATATAATCTGATTATGTATAAAATTGCCGTTCCAAGCAATTGCAACTTACCTTGTCAAAGAAGAAAGCCTTATTCAAACATCCTGCAAGAAAAAGTAATTCTTGCCAATTTTATGAAATTTAGTATAAAAAATAAATTTTCAAGATTTAAAGATTCACAATTATTGATTATTGAACTAAAAACATACCGTGCATGACTTTAGATTGGACGTAAACCACATCAAACACTTCCTGTAGTAGCTTTGTGACGTCATGCTTTTCATCAAGCACAAGGTTCATGAATACAACTGTCACATTCCTCATTTCAGACAGGTACTCTAAAGGCTGGTTATCATCCAACTAAGGAAAAGGTACTAATGTTAGCTTTTGATGAATACTGCAGTACTTATTTACTAAAACACATTTTTTTTATTACAGAATTTGCATTAAGACTGAAACATAGCAGCAAAAATAAAGAAGTTTTTATTCATGACATCGACTTTGTTGGTTTGTGTTTTGGGTATTTCTTATTCACCTTTTTCAACACTGGATGTAGTATGTATAATCGCAAGCTTTCATCAAGTCTCATTTCTCTCACCGTCTTCACCACATTGCGTACTTGAAAAGGAAAAATTAAAACATTTTAATCAGCTACACGAACAATGAATTAAATTATATTGTTTAGCAGGAAAAAATTTCAACAGCATCTTTTTAAAATCACTTTTAAAACGATTACTGCTGGAAATTTTAAATAAATATTGTTTAGTAATGCCTCTAAATTTCTTGAAGGTTGTTTGTAATAATTACGTTTGCTGAGGCCGAGTTTTGGTTTTCCTGGCCTGGTATGATTTTCACTTCCCTCTTCAGCGATCGTAGGGTGAGCAGGCTCCGAGTTCCTGCGACTGGATGATGTTGTTGGGGTGTGTTTAATATCACCTTTGTCGGATTCATCGTCACAGCTTTTAGAAGTGCTGGCTTCGTTGTTGATAGGGATTGGTGTGGTGAAGAGGGACTTAGATACACCCTCTGAGAAAGCACTGGCCGCTGTGATACCGGTAACGGTCTTTCCCCAGTCTCCGCTCATTTTTCTCTCTAAGTATAAATATTACTACTATGTAGTAAGCATTCCTATGTTGCAAATCTTTCCAAAGAAAAAATATCCGACTTTTTCAAAACTTCGCAGAAAATTAATGGTATAGATTCGTTGTTTTGATGAGAGATTTAACTATGTTAAGAGAGAGAGAAAGAAAGAGAGAGAGAGAGAGATTCTAATACTAACTTCGCATAAACCAGAGAGGTCCATCTCTTTGTGTTTCTGACACGGCAGTACGAGGCATCCGAAATGATTTAATCTGAAAAAAAAAATGTAGAAATTTTATATTTATAAAAAGCGTTCAACTTTATGCTCAGAATTAATCAATGAACATATACATTTTATATAAAAAAGTTTTAAAAAAATCACTAGATGCAGAAACATATTTATAATCATTTCTTTTCTATATATTAATATGGGATGCACACTTTGTACTAATGGAGTAATTATAAAAGGCCGTCACGACTGTGAAGGAAACATTACAGTTCATCTGAAATATAGCAATACTGCCCAGAATACAAAAAGTATAAGTACTATAACTGGTTGAGAAACAAACAAAAACAACACTACCTATATTCATTCCGTTTGAAACATGAAATACTGTTCTTTTTACTTGAATATATATCTACTCGGCATTAAATCATTTTATAATTAACTCACTTATTTCTTTTAAAGATGAAAAATTTTGAGATGTTAAGAAATATATTATCTTTTAAACTTTTTTTAATTCTAAATATATGTTTTTAAGAAAATAACATTGAATATTTCATTTATTCAGAAACCAGACAAGACTAACTAAGCTAAATAAATCTAAATAGAAGGCAATAATTAATCCAACAACAGAAAACCAATTTCAATTATAAAATCAAACAAATATTAATCTATATTCTGTTTTTGGAAGTCAATTTTACGTTGTTATGCGTACCAAAGCAACAATTCAGATCTGAGAGTAGAAAAGCAAGTAGAGAAGATCTTTCTAAAGAAAAATATGTACTTGATATCGTACGTTAGAATTCAGTCTCAGATTAAAAAAAATAAAGATCAGACAAAACGGTCCTAAAAAATATATATATTTTTCAAAGAATTTGCCATGAAAAAAAATGGTACTTTTCAAGATTAAAATAAAAAGTATTGTGATATCTTAGCAGGTAATTGTGGAATTATCAGAAGATAATCCTGCTGTTAACTACTAGCATTGTGAATATCACGATTTTTGTGTTTTATCAACTTATACTTTTGAAAACTGTTTGAAATTACAATTATTTTATTGCATAAGATTAAGAGATACTAAACAGATACTCTATCATCATGTTGTCAGATCTTAAAATATGGAAAATAAGAAGTTAACAACACTACAAACTGCCTTTTGTTACAAAGAAACAAAGGGCAAAGGTTAATATGGTATACATAAATCAAAAGACCTTTCTTCTTTATTTTATTGCTTTTGGAAGTAGAAGGGATAATTCCAACATTTATATACCAAACCAAAAACAAATGAAAATAAATAAATAACATCAAACAAAACAAACCAAATTTTTTACTAATGAAAACATAGTTAGCAGTATTAAAGGTAATATTATTTTCCCAGATTTGGAAGAAATAAGGAGATACGGAACAGCATTCGAGCTCAAAAGTCAATTTAAACAATACCAATCAGGAGCAGACCAAACATGAACCTCAAAAAAAATCACAGGTGGTATCAGGTGCTATGGAGGAGTGAGCATCACCTGCCGACCGGTCACACCCGCTATATATTGTCATAATCGTGATCGGGAAACACGGAAACTCGTAGACAATTCTATGTGTAAATAATAGCATTTATAGTATGAAAAAGTCAGTCAGAATTTGAAACAATCAGAAACACCACCACAAATATAATCGGAATCCAAATAAAGCAGAGATTGCATTATAAAGAATGATTCTATGAAGAAAAAGCTGGAAAAAAGAATGATATCAACAAGTCTTGTTTTAAAACATAAAGTTCGCAAGTTCTATGGTCGATACAATAACCTTGTCAGCAAATGGAATCAATCCTTGAGTCAAATGCTGACTGACTCTTTCCGTACTAATTGTTAGGCCACTATTTTACCCATTGACATTTCTACAAAATTTTCTGTTCACCCAGTTCAAACAATGAAAAGGGGCATATAGCGGGTGTATCCCGTCGACAGGGAATGCTGACTCCCCGTTGGAACCTGTTCCCATCTTTGATGTTTGAGAGGTCTGTGTATGTTCTATTCCCAATTTGAATTGTTCAAATGAACTTTTGAGGTTATATACTGTTCGTTATCACTATATTTTATTGCACATTTGTCTTTACACGGATGAAAAGGAATTAATTCCAGCACTTTATTGTATGCCTTTAAATGTACTTATTTTAATATTTTAGTACCAAGGATGGAAGCCACAATAAGTATATTATTTACAAAAGCTGTTTTCATCAATAATCGTTAATAATTCCGAAAGCTAATCGCACATCTATAGGACACATCAAGCCCTTCCCAAATATTACTGGGCTGTTTTGAAATAAGGAAATCGTATTGCATATCTGCAGAATGTTCCCAATTTTATTCAAGAATCTGAATTGAATACTGCGAAAAATGTAAGAGAAACTGTGTTATTGTGGAAAAAAAAACTAATGTTTTTTTAACCCATATTTGATCCCATGCTTATGATTGATTTTTGTATCTGAAAAGTGGATTTAAGGTAACTGCCTATTTGCCGGAATTAGTAGAAACACCACTTCTTGGTGATTTTTTGCATATTGAAGTAATTATTACCATAAGTATAACTTCAGCAATAATATCAAAAAATATATATTAAAAGTAAAAAAAAAATAGAAATATATTTAGCGCTGAACGTAGAGAGTTTCCTCTCTTCTAGCAAACCCTTGCTGAATATACTGTTGGTAAGGGTACTGTTGGAAAGACTTACACGTGCGTGTTGTCCGTCAGGTAACAGTTCGTGATTATAAAGACTGTGAGAGGAGAGTTCCCAGGCCCTGGGAGATAGAACGATGTGGCCTGCCTCACAAAAATGCTCTGCTACATTGACATCACAGACGGCAGGACCTAGTTCTACATAAACTCGAAACTCGTTATTTCCCAGAAACGTCACAGACATTTCTCCAGCCGACACACCTAATAAGAATAAAATTCATCATCCATATTTATTTATTTTTCATTTCTTTAAAATTAAGAAATCATAATCTATATACTGTTGTGTATTTGCAAACTACTTTTTCTAAGGAAAATAAAACAGAAAATACTTAACACTTCAAAGTAGAATAATCTACGCAAAATAAACCTTATAAAAAATGACACCTTATATTCAACATTTGAAGCTCTTTTCAATGTTCTTTTATATTTGGAACAGGGGTGTACTTCTTACTGAAATGATCTGAAAATACCTATTTCTGTTTTTTTTTCTAAAATTAAAGGGACATAAATCCTTCAAACCAAGCAATAAACTATGTGAATAGGATCATGAAAAAAGTGAAATAATAGTATCCATTTTAAATATTCTTAACTATAAAAGAAAATATGTCGTGTTTTCTATTTACCCATTTTGACGGTGAGTGTAACCCCTATGTCGGTCTCCCACGCTCCACATTTGTTCTGAATGTTAAGACAACACTTGGTCACTTGGTCCACCGTGCTGCCGAGTTCGGTTTCGTCATTTACTCTCCACACAGACAGTATAGCATCCCCTGTACAAAGTGGTTCAAATATTCAAAATATTAACATGTATAGTATCTTAAAGTTAAAATCATCGTAAAGGAAATACATTTTTTATTCAAAATTTATGCTGAAAGAGGAACTTTTGGAAAAGTTGAAATTACAAGATTTTACCAAAATCAACAGCTTAAAAACTTTCGACTTTGCACCTTTAAACACAACCATTCCCCATAATAAATTAAAGTCCAGGCTTTCATTGAAAGCTGCTTTTTCTATAAAAATGGAACTCCTCAATTTACTTACCTTGTCATTGGTCATTTGCAAAAGTATTTTGTTAACCAGAAGTCTCTGTCGAGACTGTAGCTCTACTGGTTTATACTTAAAACAAAGGAAGAGAAAAGTAGCAGTTGGGACTTGAGACTTTAAATCAGCAATAAATAGAAAAATGATCCTTGCCACTCATCAAAATAAAAACCAATGCACAGAATTATGTATCTTAGTATAGTCTACTTGTGTGCCAAGTTATACTGAAATCAGACCAAAACTGCAGGAGGAGTAGCATTTTGAAAGAATTTCACAGAAATTTCTATTTTTAGTAACCATGGCAACATTGTTCATTGAAATCAAAAATCGATGCACAGAATTATGTATCTTAGTGTAGTCTACTTGTATGCCAAGTTATATCAAAATCAGACCAAAACTGTAGGAGGAGTAGCATTTTGAAAGAATTTCACAGAAATTTCTATTTTTAGTAACCACGGCAACACCGTTTATCGAAATCAAAAACCGATGCACAGAATTATGTATCTTAGTGTAGTCTACTTGTGTGCCAAGTTATACTGAAATCGGACCAAATCTGTAGGAGGAGTAGCATTTTGAAAGAATTTCACAGAAATTTCTATTTTTAGTAACCAAGGCAACACCGTTCATCGAAATCAAAAACCGATGCACAGAATTATGTATCTTAGTGTAGTCTACTTGTGAGCCAAGTTATAATGAAATTGGACCAAAACTGTAGGAGGAGTAGCATTTTGAAAGAATTTCACAGAAATTTCTATTTTTAGTAACCACGGCAACACCGTTTATCGAAATCAAAAACCGATGCACAGAATTATGTATCTTAGTGTAGTCTACTTGTGTGCCAAGTTATACTGAAATCGGACCAAATCTGTAGGAGGAGTAGCATTTTGAAAGAATTTCAAAGAAATTTCTATTTTTAGTAACCACGGCAACACCGTTAATCGAAATCAAAAACCGATGCACAGAATTATGTATTTTAGTGTAGTCTACTTGTGTGCAAAGTAATATTGAAATTGGACCAAAACTGTAGGAGGAGTAGCATTTTGAAAGAATTTCACAGAAATTTCTATTTTTAGTAACCACGGCAACACCGTTCATCGAAATCAAAAACCGATGCACAGAATTATGTATCTTAGTGTAGTCTACTTTTGTGCCAAGTTATATTGAAATTAGACCAAAACTGTAGGAGGAGTAGCATTTTGAAAGAATTTCACAGAAATTTCTATTTTTAGTAACCACGGCAACACCGTTCATCGAAATCAAAAACCGATGCACAAAATTATGTATCTTAGTGTAGTCTACTTGTGTGCCAAGTTATATTGAAATCGGACCAAAACTGTAGGAGGAGTAGCATTTTGAAAAATTGTTTACAGACAGACAGACAGACAGACAGACGGACGGACGACGGACGCATTACTATCGCATAAGCTCTTCTGGTCTCTGACCAGTAGAGCTAAAAAACATTCTGGTTTTACACACAAGTACTCTAAAGTTGACATCAAAAGGATGCTTGAGTTCCTGATCGACAATATCTATGTGGTTTTTGGAGACCAGGTCTTCCAGCAATCTATTGGAGTTTCCATGGGTACCAACTGCGCCAAGTTATTAGCAGACCTATTATTAGGTCTTTCCACCTTTCTGTGGAAAGACCTCTTGAAATGCTTCTGTTTATTATTATTAGGTCTTTCCACCTTTCTGTGGAAAGACCTCTTGAAATGCGTATGTTTATTATTCTTTTTCTTCCCTTAACTTTTTAAACCCCAAGACTTATCAAAATACTTAATAGTTCATGATACTGGATATTTAAAGTTATTCCGAAAAACGACCCAAGAAGTTTGATCTTTGATCCCTTTTGAAGTTATTGCCCCTTTCACTTTATAGCTTGTTATCGCTACTCCTCTGAAACCGTAAAACGCAGAGGTTTGAAACCTTTACCAATGTCTTTGACTAATAAAGAAGACTCTTCACTCTAACATTGTGAAAGGATTTGTAAACCCCTTCAATGAGTTATTGCCCCTGAAACTTTTCAAATTTTACAAATAATTAAAAATTTTCAAAACGGGAAGTCGTACAGACATCGGACAAACTGCATAAGATTCATTGACCTTTGACCATAAAATTTATGCAAAGGTCAAAGGTCAAGGTCATTCCAAAAAGGAGAAATTAAGCTCTTTTTATATCTCTTTTGTCTTTCAACATATACTTAATGTCTTTGCATCATTAATATGTACTCTTAAAACTATTTCAAGTATTCAATTCTTGTCCCCTAAGATTATCGCTTAAAAAAGTTATTGCCCCTTGTGCAAAAAACCTTGTTATCGTTACTCCTCCGAAACCGTAAACCGTAGAGACACCAAACCTTCACTAATGTCTTAAGGGTCTTTAGGCATAACTTCATTGTATAAATGCGAAAGGATCTGATGATCCCCTAGCTATCGCCCTTTAACGTCTTTGTACTTACTATTAAACCTTATAACTTGAAAACTATAAGTGGTAGAAGCATGGGATCAACTGCATTGTGACCCTTGACCTTGAATTTTTTTTCAAGGTCAAAGGTCAAGGTCATTTCAATTTTTTTTAAATTTTCATTTTTTCTTTCTTTTTAGACAATTTTGGTTCCTTATTAATGGAATTTAATTTTAAGGAGTCAAATATACAACAAAATTGAAATTCAGAGAAGGTGGAAAGACCTCTTATTGTTCTATGAACAATAAGTCTCCTAGTTAGGTCTTTCCACCTTTCTGTGGAAAGACCTCTTGAAATGCTTATTAGGTCTTTCCACCTTTCTGTGGAAAGACCTATTGATATTCTTCTGTTTCTTTTTAGGTCTTTCCACCTTTCTGTGGAAAGACCTATTGATTTCCTTCTGTTTCTTCTTTTCCATTATTATTATTTTTCCGCCGTGTGATTTTGAGTTTCAAGATATATCGAAAAGATTTATAGTCCATAAGAATGTACTCCGTAAAAGATTATTGCAGTTCACCCTGCGTAAATGAACCTTAACCCCTTTCGAAGTTATTGCCCCTTTTGCAAGAAATGCTTGTTATCGCTACTCCTTCGAAACCGTAAACCATAGAGGTATGAAACCTTCACAAATGTCTTCGACTAATTATGGGGACTCTTCAATCTATTCATTGCGAAAGCATTCGGTGAACCCTTCAATGAGTTATTGCCCCTGAAACTTTTTGAATTTTACAAATAATTAAAAATTTTCAAAACGACAAGTCGCAGAGACATGGGACCAACTGCATAAGATTCATTGACCTTTGACCTTAAAATTAATGTAAAGGTCAAAGGTCAAGGTCATTCCAAAAATGAGAAATTTAGCTCTTTTTATATCTCTTTTGTCTTTAAACATATACTTAATGTCTATGCATCATTAATATGTACTCTTAAAACTCTTTCAAAGATTTCATTCTTGTCCCCTAACATTTACCCTTTTAAAAGTTATTGCCCCTTGTGCAAAAAACCTTGTTATCGCTACTCCTCCGAAATTGTAGACCATAGAGACACCAAACCTTCACTAATATCTTGAGGGTCCTTAGGCCTAACTTCACTGTATAAATGCGAAAGGATCTGATGACCCTTATATGAGTTATTGCCCTTTAACTTCTTTGTACTTACTATTAAACCTTATAACTTGAAAACTGTAAGTCATAAAAGCATGGGGTCAATTGCATTGTGACCCTTGACCTTTGACCTTGAAAATTTTTTTCAAGATCAAAGGTCAAGGTCATTCTTTTTTTTTATTTTCATTTTTTCTATGCTTTAAGACAATTTTGGTTTCTTTTTCATGGAATTTAATTTTAAGGAGTCAGATATAAAACAAATTTGAAATTCAAAGAAGGTGGAAAGACCTCTTATTGTTCTGTGAACAATAAGTCTCCTAGTTAGGTCTTTCCACCTTTCTGTGGAAAGACCTATTGATTTCCTTCTGTTTCTTTTTTTCCTTTTTCTTATTATTTTTTATTATTTTTCCGCCGTGTGATTTTGAGTTTCAAGATTTATCGTAAAGATTTTCAATTCATAAGAATGTACTCCGTAAAAGATTTTCGCAGTTGACCCTGCGTATATAAACTACGACCCCTTTCGGAGTTATTACCCCTTTCGCAAAAAAGCTTGTTATCGCTACTCCTCCGAAACCATAAACAGTAGAGAAATGAAACTTTCACTAATGTCTTTGACTAATTTAGTAGACACTTCATTGATTCATTGCGAAAGTATTCATTGACCCCTTCAATAAGTTATTGCCCCTGGAAGTTTTAGAATTTTACAAATAATTAAAAATTTTCAAAATGAGAAGACGTAGAGACATGGGACCAAATGCATAAGATTTATTGACCTTTGGTCTTGAAATTTATGGAAAGGTCAAAGGTCAAGGTCATTCCAAAACTGAGAAATTTAGCTCTTTTTCTATCTCTTTTGTCTTTTAACATATACTTAAAGTCTATGCATCATTAATATGTACTTTTAAAACAGTTTCAAAGATTTTATTCTTGTCCCCTAACATGAACCCATTTAAAAGTTATTGCCCCTTGTGCGAAAAACCTTGTTATCGCTACTCCTCCGAAACTTTAGACCGTAGAGACACCAAACCTTCACTAATGTCTTAAGGGTCTTTAGACCTAACTTCACTGTATAGGTGCAAAAGAATCTGATGACCCCTTGTATGAGTTATTGCCCTTTAACTTCTTTATACTTACTATTAAACCTTGTATCTTGAAAACTATAAATGGTAGAAGCATGGGGCCAACTGCATTTAGACTCATGACATTTGACCTTGAATATTTTGTCAAGGTCAAAGGTCAAGGTCATTGCAAAAATGAGAAATTAAGCTCTTTTTATATATCCTTTGTCTTTTAACATATGCAATCAGTCTTTGCATCATTGATATGTACATTTAAAACTATTTCAAAGATTTCATTCTTGTTCCCCAAGATAGACTCTATCAAAAGTTATTGCCCCTTATGCGAAAAACATTGTTATCACTACTACTTCAAAACTGTAGACCGTAGAGGAATGAAACCTTCACTTATGTCTTAAAGGTCTTTAGGCACACCTTCATTGTATAAGTTCTAAAGGATCTAATGACCCCTTATATGAGTTATTGCCCTTTAACTTCTTTATACTTACTATTAAACCTTATATCTTGAAAACTATAAATGGTAGAAGCATGGGGTTAATTGCAATGTGTCCCTTGACCTTTGACCTTGAAAATTTTTTCAAGGTCAAAGGTCAAGGTCATTTCAAAATTTTTTTTTTTTTTACATTTTCATTTTTTTTTTCAAGCCATTTCCCTTTAAATTAAATTTAGAGTGTAAAATATAAACCTATAAGAAATTTAAAAAGGTGGAAAGACCTCTTATTGTTCTATGAACAATAAGTCTCCTAGTTTTCCTTTTCCTTTTTCTTTATTATTTTTCCGCCGTGTGATTTTTTGTTTCAAGATTTATCGAAAAGATTTTTATATCATTAGAATACACTTTGTAAAAGATTTTTGCAGTTGACCCTGCGTATAAGAACTTTGACCTCTTTTGGAGTTATTACCCCTTTCGCAAAAAAGCTTGATATCGCTACTCCTCCGAAACCGTAAACTGTAGAGAAATGAAACCTTCAATATTGTCTCTGACTTATTTAGTAGACACTCCAATGATTTATTGCGAAAGTATTTGTTGACCCTTCAATGAGTTATTGCCCCTAAAACTTTATAAATTTTAGGAATAATTAAAATTTTTCAAAACGAGAAGGTGTAGAGACATGGGACCAACTGCATAAGATTGACCTTTGATCTTAAAATGCATGTAAAGGTCAAAGGTCAAGGTCATCCAAAATTGAGAAATTATGCTCTTTTTATATCTCTCTTTTCTTTCAACATATACTGAATGTCTATGCATCATTAATATGTACTCTTAAAACTGTTTCAAAGATTTCATTCATGTCCCATAACATTAACCCTTTGAAAAGTTATTGCCCCTTTTGCGAAAAACCTTGTTATCGCTACTCCTCCAAAACTGTAGACCATAGAGACACCAAACCTTCACTAATGTCTTAAGGGTCTTTAGGCTTAACTTCACTATATAAGTGCAAAAGAATCAGATGACCCCTTATATGAGTTATTGCCCTTTAACTTCTTTATACTTACTATTAAACCTTATATCTTGAAAACTATAAATGGTAGAAGCATGGGGTTAATTGCAATATGACCCTTGACCTTTGACCTTGAAAATTTTTTCAAGGTCAAAGGTCAAGGTCATTTCAAAAAAAAAAAAAATTTTTTTTACATTTTCATTTTTTTTTCAAGCCATTTCCCTTAAAATTAAATTTAGAGAGTAAAATATAAAACTATAAGAAATTTAAAAAGGTGGAAAGACCTCTTATTGTTCTGTGAACAATAAGTCTCCTAGTGTTTATTATTCTTTTTCTTCCCTTAACTTTTGAAACCGCAAGACTTATCAAAAAACTTTATAGTTCATGATATTGGATATTTAAAGTTATTCTGAAAAACGACCCAAGAAGTTTGATCTTTGATCCCTTTCTAAATTATTGCCCCTTTCATTGTAAAGCTTGTTATCGCTACTCCTCCGAAACCGTAAAATGTAGAGATATGAAACCTTTAGCAGTGTCTTGGACTAATCAAGAGGACTCTTCACTCTAACATTGCAGAAGGATCTGTAAACCCCTTCAATGAGTTATTGCCCCTGAAACTTTTTGAATTTTACAAATAATTAAAAATTTTCAAAACGACAAGTCGTAGAGACATGGGACCAACTGCATAAGATTCATTGACCTTTGAGCTTATAATTCATGTAAAGGTCAAAGGTCAAGGTCATTCAAGAAATGAGAAATTTAGCTCTTTTTATATCTCTTTTGTCTTTCAAGATATACTCAATGTCTATGCATCATTGATATGCACTCTTAAAACTATTTCAAAGATTTCATTCTTGTCCCCAAAGATTGACCCTTTTAAAAGTTATTGCCCCTTGTGCGAAAAACATTGTTATCGCTACTCCTCCCAAACTATAGACCGTAGAGACACCAAACCTTCACTAATGTATTAAGGGTCTTTAGGCGTAACTTCACTGTATAAATGCGAAAGGATCTGATGACCCTTTAATGAGTTATTGCCCTTTAACTTCTTTGTGCTTAATATAAAACCTTATAACTTGTAAACTATAAGTCGTAGAAGCATGGGGTCAATTGCATTGTGACCCTTGACCTTTGATCTTGAATATTTTCTCAAGGTCAAAGGTCAAGGTCATTTCAATTTTTTTTTTATTTTCATTTTTTCTATCGTTTCGGACAGTTTTGGTCTCTAATTCATAAAATCTAATTTTAGGGAGTAATATATAAAATAAAATTGAAAAATTCAAAGAAGGTGGAAAGACATATCGAAAAACGTTTTAGTTCATGATACTGGACATTAAAAGTTATTTCGAAAAACAACCCAACGTATATGACCTATGACCCCTTACGGAGTTCTTGCCCCTTTTATGTAAAACCTTGTTATCGCTACTCCTTCAGAACCGTAAACCGTAGAAATATGAAACCTTCACTAAAGTCTTCGACTAATTGAGAGCACTCTGGAATCTATTCATTGCGAAAGTCTTCGGTGACCCCTTCAATGAATTATTGCCCCTGAAACTTTTTGAATTTTACAAATAATTAAAAATTTTCAAAACGAGAAGTGATAGAGATATAGGACCAACTGCATAAGATTCATTGACCTTTGATCATGAAATTATTGCAAAGGTCAAAGGTCAAGGTCATTCCAAAATTGAGAAATTAAGCTCTTTTTATATCTTTTTTGTCTCTTTACATATACAAAGTGTCTTAGCATCATTAATATGTATTCTTAAAACTATTTTAAAGATTCAATTCGTATTCCGTAAGATTGACCCTATTAAAAGTTATCGCCCTTTGTGCGGAAAACCTTGTTATCGCTACTACTTCGAAACCGTAAACCGTACAAATATGAAACCTTCACTAAAGTCTTTGACTAGTTAAGAGGATTCTGGAATCTATTCATTGCGAAAGTCTTCGGTGACTTCTTCAATGAGTTATTGTCCCTGAAAGTCTTTGAATTTTACAAATAATTAAAAATTTTCAAAACGAGAAAGTGTAGAGACATGAGACCAACTGCATAAGATTCATTGAGCTTTGAGCTTAAAACTCATGGAAAGGTCAAGGTCAAGGTCATTCCAAAATTAAGAAATTAAGCTCTTTTTATATCTTTTTTGTCTCTTAACTTATACAAATTGTCTTAGCATCATTAATATGTACTCTTAAAACTATTTTAAAGATTCAATTCGTATTCCGTAAGATTGACCCTATTAAAAGTTATCGCCCTTTGTGCGAAAAACCTTGTTATTGCTACTACTTCGAAACCGTAAACTGTACAAATATGAAACCTTCACTAAAGTCTTTGACTAATTGAGAGGATTCTGGAATGTATGATTGCGAAAGTCTTCGGTGACTCCTTCAATGAGTTATTGCCCCTAAAAGTCTTTGAATTTTAGAAATAATTAAAAATTTTCAAAACGAGATGGTATAGAGACATGAACTCAACTGCATAAGATTCATTGACCATTGCACTTAAAATTCATGTAAAGGTCAAAGTTCAAGGTCATTCCAAAACTGAGAAATTTAGCTGTTTTTATATATCTTTTGTCTTTCAACAGATGCTTAATGTCTATGCATCCTTAATATGTACTCTTAAAACTGTGTCAAAGATTTCATTCTTGTCCCTTAAGATTGACCCTATTAAAAGTTATTGCCCCTTGTGCGAATTTTTTTTTTTATTGCTATTGCTTCAAAACTGTAAACAGCAAAGACAGGAAACCTTCTCTAATGTCTTCTGGGACTTTAGGCAAAATTTTTATGTTCAAGTGCAAAAGGATATGGTGACTCCTTGAATGAGTTACTGCCCTTAAATGCTTTTGTGCTTACTATTAAACCTTATAACTTTAAAACTATAAGTCATAGAGACATGGGGTTAATTACAATGTGACCCTTGACCTTTGACCTTGAACATGACTTGAAGGTCAAAGGTCAAGGTCACCTAAAAAAAAATTCATTTTCATTTTTTTCTTCTTTTAAGCCATTACTGGTTTCTTTTTTATGAAATTTAATTTTAAATAGATAAATATTAAATGAAACTGAAATTCAAAAGGTGGAAAGACCTCTTATTGTTCTGTGAACAATAAGTCTCCTAGTTGTATTCATATGAAGCATAAGTTGTCCAAACAACTTATATCTCTCAGTAGATTCGATACGCGGGGGTATGCTCTACGTATATACAGTTTCTGAGACGAGGTAAATTATCAACAAACAAGTTGATGAAACAAGAATTTCAGCAGTCTCGTTTAAAGTCATCATTTCGTAAGTTCTATGGTCGATATAATGAACTAGTCAACAATTTATCATTGAGTCAAATACTGACTGACGTTTTTCATACTTATTGTAAATTCATTATTTACACACTGAATTGACGACGGATTTTTCCGTTATTTCCCGATCATGACAAGGACCAAACGGCGGGTGTGACCGGTCGGCAGGGGATGCTCACTCCTCCATGGCACCTGTTTCACCTCTGATGTTTCGGAGGTCCGTGTTTGCTCTGATCCTATTTTGTATTGTTTTATGGACTTTTGATCTTGAATACTGTTCATTATCTCCATATATTTCATGCAATGATGATTTTTCACCATTAAAATACGAATACTTTTAGAATACGAATACTTTTAGACACTAGTGAAAGACAGCAATCAATACCAGTTGTAATTGTTTTTCTCGTTATCGTCTTTTGTACCTGTGTAACTTATAAATTTATGAAGGAGCAACAACAATCAAATCGTTTAAAGTCAAAAGTTTGGAAGTTCTATGGTCGATACAATGACCTTGTCAGCAAATACAATCTATCATTGGTTCAAAAGCTATTAGTGACTACTACGAACTGTTAGACCATTTATTACACACTGAATTGTGGACGGATTTTCTCATAATTTCCCGATCATGTCAAGGAGCACACGGCGGGTGTGACCAGTTGGCAGGGGGTGTTCACTTCTCCATGGCACGCTATTCAACCTCTGATGATTTAGAGATCCGTGTTTGCTCTGCTCCTAATTTATAAGGTTTAATGAACTTTTGAGCTCGAATACTGTTCGTTAACTTCAAATTTTTCATTCTTAAGTTTTCTTTTAAAAATTCCCAATCCTTATTGTAAATATACAGGACAAAACTTACACATTCAAAAAACTGAACTAGATACTGCGTAAAATGAAGAGGGGAAAGTTTGAGGAAAATGTCATTCCTGGTCCCTAAATGGCTTGAAAATAAAATCTTTAAAACTTCACTGCACATAAATTATGGAGATAACGAACAATATTCAAGCATGGAATACATTGAAAGAAAAAAAAAAATACGGAACAAAGCCAACATGGACCTCTAACACCAGAAGTGGGACCAGGTGCCATAGAGGTGTAAATATCCCCCTGTAAAATTCTGTTTGTTAATTATGACCTTTGTTTCAGAAATTGTTCGTAGGTAAAGCATGCCCTTGCATAACAAATTAACTAGAGACGTAAACTCCATATGCATGCAGGTGATAAGGATATATTGCTACATAAAAAAGGGGAGTTGATGATAGAAAAGCTGAAGCTATCAAGTTTTGTTGTTAGGTTATCATTAGCGTCTTTATTTAAGGAATCACTGTCTAGTTAGGAGGGTATGTCAGGGCATCAACAATAGTGGGAAACATGGGATAATTTGCATAACGGGCGAAGCCCGTTATGCTTAAATTATCCCATGTTTCCCACTATTGTTGATGTCCCTGACATACCCTCCTAACTAGACAGTGATTCCTTATATTTCCATATCATTGTGAAATAAAATTGTAGATTTAGACTTTAAAAATGTAGATAAATAGATTTAAATCACATGATGACTTCCATGCCAGTTTCAATAGTCCTCGCCAACCGACGTCAAACACAAAGGCAGCCGCACAAGATTTACATGCATATTTGGCCTCCTTAGCGTCAGACACAGAGACAGATCGATGTGCACGAGAATTGCATGCGTATTAGGCCTCCTTAGCTCCCGACCTATCGACCTGCCTAATTTACATTCCGGCAGAATTATCAAGAAATAAACTACCCCTAACTTTCAAAGAGTTATCACAGAGGAAAAAATTAGAAATGGAAATATCTAGTAAAAAATCCAAATGTGAAACTGATTCGTGGTATTTTTTATTTCGAATTTAGAGGGATATATCGAATGGAAACATAGGAATGAAAATGAATATTGTAAATTCATAAAATGTCTCCGATATACTTGTATCTTCAATGTTGAATTGAACACCACAGCAAGAGGCTTTTCTGTTTTATTTGAATACAAAAATACGTCTGCTATACATGTGATACCTGGGTGCAATTGGAACCAATGGAAAGTCCGACAGATTGTTGGAAGACTTGGTCTCCAAAAACTACATACTAGATACTGTTTATCAAAAACTAGAGTATCTTTTGAATTTCAAAGTATTTGCCAGCATAGTCATTTTAAAAAAATAAATCAGAAGATGAGGAGAGTGGCAGACGGAGAGACGGATCATTCAGGATAACAACATAGCCAAACTTTCTTCGGAGAATTCAAGTATAAAAATCTTTTTATCAAACATTACACTTACAGTTAAACGATATCGGATCTTACCTGCAAATTTTAAAACATCGCCTTCTGAAGAAATGATGTTTTCTACTATTTCTCCTAGGTAGGCATTGAGAGTTTTGGTGAGTTGATCAATTCCCGCATTCTGTTTAGCGCCATACTTTTCACACAGAGCAGTAAAACCTGCAAAAATTGTAAGCAATAGTCCTCATCTTTGACAATATTTCGGCTCTATTCCTGCAAAAGTTTTTTTTTTCCTATACCCGACATGACATTTCAACTTACATGCTATCATTTTGTGTAATTTGTTTGTTATCATAAAAGATTTGTAATGTAGAAATAATGAATATGTATGGGGGCTAAAAAAAAAAAACAAGACTCTTCAGTTTTACTTGAATAGTCTTTGACTAAGCCGATTAGTCGTGTGTTTTGATAAGATTATTCCAAGGGTGAAACATTAATTTAATGATAAGTAGCTAGTTTCACGCTGTATTTAGATATATAAATAAAATGTACTCCACTACTCAAGAAACAATACTTATATCCTTCCACTCAAGAAACATTATATTGCATCAGCTTTAGGACGCTGATTGCCTTGTTTATTCTTAAAGAATGACAAAGCCAAATAGAACTCGTCAGAGGTTTAAGAAGGTATTTTTGTCATATTTCTTTGTACTTGAAAAATAATGAATTTTTCAAAAATTCAAGAACAGAATATCATAAAGTTATGGTATGAATTAAATTTTTTGACCGTTTTATTTTAGAAGCAAAGTCAAATCAGTATCTATGTCATTAACTTTTTCTTTGAAATAAAGAATTAAAATCATATGTCTACTGTATTTCTGTCTTTAGGCAATAAAAAGATGTTATCCTTTATAGTATCTACCAGGTGATACTACCAAACTGACAATTTGACTACAATATAGGTACTGGTTAATATGATTTTCTTCCATTACAAATATTTTTTTAGGAATATTAGTTGTTTTTATATGGTTCGTATTTTTAAATTTTTCTTATTTTCAAATATGATAAATTGTTCATATAAAAATACAAAATAATGCCAAAACAAAAAATTTGATCGTTTTATTGCGCGAAAAAAAAATCTTAGTTGATTTTTTGCCAAAATATAATATTGGATTCGAGTCTTTCAATGGCTATTAGATGTTTTTGGTACATTTTGAAACTTTATTTTTATACGCCACCATTCCGTCATTAGAAAATTTAGTTTCTGCCATCTCAAAACCGGGTTTTCATTTGAAGATTTATGAAAAGAAGGAAAGGAAAAGCCTAAGGAAAGAAGAAAGGAAAATAAGAGGACAGAAAAATTATATATTTTTATTCCCTTTCTAAATATATCAGATATATAGCAAGTGTACTTTGAATTTTTTTCTTTAGTCAGAAAACCAAACAAGAAGAGACCAAGACAAGAATCCCTCAGACAAGAATGCTTTTAACAAACTTTATTGGAAGTTGATGAAAGACACATTCAACATGAAAATGTCCAACGAAATTCCACCAGCCCAAAGACATAATGATTAACGGTGAAAAACATTTTGATAAGACTGAAGCAATGAATTCATATTTTTCTTCCATTTCGACAAATGAAGATTCAAATGAAATATTGCCAAACATGTACAATTTGTGTAGTGACACACTCAGTAATATTGTCATTGAGGAAAAAAGAAGTAATCGATATTATATCAATTCTTCCCATGAAGAAATCCATAGGTCCTGACTGTGTTACACAAAATGTTAAAATCTTTATAAACGCTTTATACAGTTGCTAAACCACTTACATTGTTTTTTTAATAGGTCTTTATAAAAAACCATTTCCTTTTTTATGGAAAATTGCACGTTATTCCTTTGATTAAAAAAGGTGATCCCTCCTTAGTTTCTAATTATAGACCTGTGTCGTAACTACATATCTTGTGTTAGTAAAATTATGGGGAGAATTATTTTTAAACATATGTACAATTATTTTCATTGTAATAATTTGTTTTATCGATATCAGGATGGATTTTTACCAGGTCATATAACTGTGTATCAATTACTAGAAACATATCATAGTATTGTTCAAAATATTGATGAGGGCAAATCATGTATGGGTTTTTTTGCAATCATTCAAAACCTTTTACAGAGTTTTGCATGACGGGCTTCTTTTTAAATTACAAACTTATGGCATATCATGTGGTCTTCTCCATTGGTTTTCTAGTTATTTGTGTAAAAGGTCACAATAAGTAATGTATAAAGATCTGTTATCATCAAAACTAGATATTTTTGCAGGTGTACCCCACGGTTCCGTTTTAGGGCCACTTTTATTTCTGATATATGTAAATGATGTTTCTGTAAATATGTTATCATTGTGTAGACTTTTTGCTGATGATAATTCGATTTAACAATCTTCATACAATATACTTGATATTGAATATAGTTTAAATCATGATTTACATACTCTGGAACTTTGGTCAAATCAATGGCGTCTAAAATTTGACCCTTCCAAAACAAAAGTTATTTTTTCAACAAGAAAAATATTTCTGTTATGGCAAAATTATTTTTTCAGGTAACAAACTGGAGTGTGTCCCTGTTCATGCCAGTTCACTTAGGTCTATTGTTGTCACAAAACCTTAGCTGGCCAGATTACATTGACAGCATTGTAAACAATGCTTATAAGAAACTTGCGCTTTTGAAATAACTTAAATTTAAAATCGGTAGGACACACCTTTCAAATTCAAAATTGTATGTCACATTTATCAGACCCTCGCTCGAATACGCTTTGATTGTTTGGGATGGCTGCTCTAACCATGAAGCCGATAAGCTTGAGAGAGTGCAATTATCTGCAGCTAGAATTGTTACTTGACTTTTAATTTTTGTGTCAAGAGAAATACTAAATATTCTGAAACTGGCAGGGAAACATTGAAAGTTAGGCGCTATATTGCAAAAATGACTCCTATGTACAAAATTCATAATGATAGCGTACCTGAATATTTGAATGATATTGTTCCACACAAGCACGAAAACATTTCAAATATAATACCCCTATTAAAGAACAATTTCTTGCTCCAAGATGCAGATTAGAATTATATAAAAGATCTTTTATTCCCGACGCTGTGAAATAGTGGAATTCATTAAAGACAGAAACGCGAGAAGCCATCTCGCTCAATGCATTTCTCTAAAACTTAACTACAGAAGTAAAAAATCCCCAATCTATTTTTCGATTGGTAAACGTTATACAAATATAACCCACACTTAAGGTAGGATTCTTCTCACATTTTTTGTATTTAGAAATTGAAGAAATTTTCACAGAATCAAGAGGACAATATCACTAAGTGTTGGTATAAGTGAGATTAAATTTGACCGTTTAATATTAGAGGCAAGGTCAGGTCAAGGTCATTACCTTTTTCGTGGACATTAAGAATAAAAAATTACTGTTTCCAATCATGCGATCCCTACTTGAAATTCAAAAGATTGAATGTTTTTCTTAATGCATAAAAAGATACAACCATATAGGGCCTATAAGATGATATTACCAAATTGACATGGATAATTCAAATAAAATGGATATTTGTTAATCCGCATTTCCTCTACTTTTCTTAAATTTTTAGGATATATTAGTTATTTTTATATGCTTCCTATATTTAACTTTTTCTCCTTTTCACATATAGTAAAGATGTCACATAAAGGTACAAAATGATACAAAAGCTAAAAGTTTTGATAGTTTACTAAGAGAGAAATAACACTTTTATGGATTTTTGGCTCAAATCTGTACTTAGATTTGAAGCATTTAAAAGCCAACATAGTTCTAGTATGTGTGCAAAATCTTATTTATTCGATATAATTTGAAACTTTAGTCTCTTATTATTAACATAACTTACATTTGAAAATTTTGTCTTATCTTTGATTGCGTAAAAATTATAACTAAATTCAATGTTATCTAATAATTTTGAGAGGCAGAAAAGAAGATATTTTCATACGCCACCATTCTGCCAAAAATATAGTCCCTCTTAGTTTTCAAACGCAGTGTACCATTTTTATTTAAAGTTGTACAGTTGTGACGAGGAAAGAAAAATATGGTCTTTTAAATCTCTTACACCTAAATATATAAGACATATACGCAAATATGCTTTGAATATTTCATCTAGTCAGAAACTAGAGAAGAATCCTACCTTAACTTAGACACAAATGTATACTTAACTATGATCTACATAAAAGAAACATTATTAATAGCCCTTTATGTTCATGTTGAAAGTATGAAGATGTTTATCATTTCTTTTTTTGCCTGTAGGAATTATCCAAACGCTAGGAATACTGCAGGTAATCATTTTAATCGCCTATCTTTTCTTGACGAATTGGTCAATATTGACACTTTGTTATAATGTGGTGATGTAAATTTGCCTGTACAATTTAATACATATATTTTTGCAGCTGTGCATAAATTTATTGATGAATCCTGTAGATTTTAAATTGTTATGTTACTTAAAAAATATTCCACTTGTATCACTTTTTGAATTTACATTCCTATGTATACTACATGTATTTTAAATGCATGACATATAGTTATATTTAAGGAGAGGAACTCGTAAGTTGAAAGAACTTGTTTCCAATCCTTTTGATTTTTTTCAATAAAATATGTTAAAAAAACAAATTTGATTACATTTAGTTTCTTTTCAATTTTTCTTACTAGTATTAATTTGAATTAAAAAAACTGTTGGAATGGAGAGTCCAAATGTGCTGCCAGTGAATATGCCATGGAATAAAAACATACAAATTCTATTATAATAACTTTTTGTTATTATCATATTGTTTGATATGATTATTGCTATACTACATGTACTTTTCATTAATCTCATGTCATTCTCCATATGAACTGTAAAGACTATTAACATAAGTTCGTATGTATACATGTGTTTGGTATTGATTTATGAGGAATGACCGTTCATTTTTGATTTTTCTTTTCATATATTGTATTAATGCTATAAGACCTATGTCTTTTGCAAATAAGAAATTGAATTGAATTGTCTCTTATCTGTCGATGTCCTCTCCAAAAAAAATCTACGTAACAAATAAATGCCTTTTATTGAATCAATTCATTGATAAATAGACTTCATAGAAAAGCTTATCGTGCGAGCATGAGATGTACTGTCACTGCAATGCCGGAATGTTTTCTGTGAAGTCGATATACCTAGGGATCTCATAAAGGGATATATATTTATTTATTTGATATTTTTTTAGTCTTAAATAATTATATTTAGTAACCTGATATATCGGCAAACATGAGAACTGTGGTATAGGAAGTTGTCCATGGCAGTGCACGTGAGTGATTGGCAAACGTGACTATTCCCGGCACGTGAGGTGTGAGTTTCTTGAGGGCAGACTCCTCCTCGGGGTTGGGGGCTAGTCCCTGGGCCTGGCGTATCAGCTGTAGTATCTTGGGTGTGCCCTTCCGATCTAAACATAAAGGATACATGTATCATACTCGGCGTTTCAAGAATAAAATGCATGTTTCTTTTAGAAATCAGAAACTCTGGGAGCGCTGACTGTGTACATTTTATACTCAGTGTAGTCACTATTAATTTGACACACACACACACACCCTCTCTCTCACACACACTTTTAACACAACCTTTTAGAATTTTTTTATGCCCCCGTACACGAATTTTTGGGGGTATATAGTGTTTGTCGTGTCCGTCCGTCTATCTAGCTGTCTGTTTGTCTGTTTGTCCGCAAAAACTTTAACCTTTCCCATAACTTTTGATTTAGTGGAGCTACGATTTTCATATTTCACACGTGTTTTCCTTGTGACAAGACCTTTCTTTGGATACCATCAAATTTGACCTTTGGCTTGGAGTCTGACCCACTTTTACATTAAAATTCCAAAGTTTTACTTTGGTCATATCTTTTGAACAGTAGATACCAGAACTTGAATAATTCATATATGTATTCTTTGTGGAAAGACCTTTCATTGGATACCATTTACCTTGACCTTTTGACTTTGACCTTTGAGATATCCGTACTTATAAAAAACTTTAACCTTGGCGATAACTTTTGAACGGAGAGAGCTAGGGCTTTCATACTTCACATATGTAATCCTTGTGAAAAGACCCTTCATTGGATACGAAGAACTTTGACCCTTTGACCTTGACCTTAGAGTTTAACTTACTTTTAAAAAACAGACCTTGACCATAACTTTTGAAGGGTAAGGACGAGTGCTTTCATACTTTTCATATTTATTCCGTGTGACAAGACCTTTCATTTGATATAAAGAATTTTGCTTGGAGTTTGACCTTCTTTTTAAAATTTCAACCCTTTTGAAGGGTTAGGGCTAGGGCTTCCATACTTCACATATGCATTCTTTGTGGCAAGACCTTTCATTGCATACCAATTACCAGGGGTACCTTGACCTTTTGAACTTTTGATCGTGGAGATTTTTGTACTAATGAAAAAACCTTATTCTTAGCCTACGTTCATATTTCACAATTGTATTTCCAGTGAGATTATCATGCTTTTGGTACCATTATATTAAAGCATTTAAGAAAAGTTTCATCTTCGCTATGTTGCCATACAGGGGCATCAGTGTTTCACAAACACATCTCTTTTTTTTTTGTTAAACGTATTTTTATGATGACTTTCGATGTATTTTAGTTTTTTCCCACTTTGAAATAATTCTTAAACTGACTAGTAATTTAGAACTGCAACAACTACAATCAATGTAATCATATCTTAAGAGGTTGTGGAAATACGGTTGCCTTATACCTTTTATATGAACTACCGGTATTGTGTTACATAATCTCTATTTCCTCCTTCGATTCCTTAAATAAACTTTTCCTCGTTTTTTTGTGAAAACAAAGATTGTCAGCAACAGTCTAAACAGATTTAAAAAAAAAAAAAAAAAAAAATTGCCATTGCAACTAAATTGAAATTTAAAAAATATTCGATCAACAGTCACACAATGAAAATATGTAAATACATGTCATGTCTATTTAATATTATTTATACAAATAGAGCGCACCCTGCACATTATATAATGCAGAATAAAAAATGAACGTTTAAAGTCTACAATACTATGATGAATGTTCGGTGTACTGTACTATTGTTTTGACAAGTTAAGGAATAATTACCATGGCAATCTATTACCATATTTTTCTTTCATTTTATTATCAAACTTTGTTCTTTATAAGTATTTATTTAAGATAAATTTTAACTAGGCCGTGTTTAAATGAGAATCAGAGAGGAAGAATTATTTTAAGTAAAATATATATTTACCTTCATCTGATTTTACATAAGGTTTAGCAGACATTTCTGGCAGTGATGTAATATTTAAATCCCAGTTTTCCGTCATACGAGGAAGATGTATTCGGTATTTTACAAGTACTAACAAAAAAAACTGGATGTTTTTTAGATCCTTCTCAACCAGGAAATACTAAAGAACCCTAGTAGTAGTAGGAGATGCAAAAAATTCCCATAACAAACCATCAGAATCTCTTATTCCTCCCACTATGTATACTTTTTGAATCAAGGATTTTGTGGACGATACAAGTTAGTCAGCTGGAAACATTGGGAGTTTGAGAAGCTTCAGAGATTTAGTAAATCCTTTAAATTCTGATAATAAATATTCTAAAGATAGTTTTTATGTCCCCGTATTTGTTAAAAAATTGAACGACCCTCCAAACCTTTACCCTAGCTAGGTCGTTTGTGCGTTGCATTGGTCTAGTTAAATCTGATATGGGCTACTGCGAATTAACTTGACAATTTCAATCAATTTTTTGGTTACAATCTGTCAATATATTGAACCTTTAAATATTTGCAATATACAATAAAGATCTTCCATAAAATTATTTTATCGTGTAAATCCAACAAGGCGAAATTCGGGTAAGCTTCACACGGTAGCTACGGACAGACAAGCTATTGCCTCTTTTCTGATCTTTTGAGAAGTTATGATAATTCACTTTTTAAAAATATATAATTCATACCAGCATATTATGCCTTAGCATCAACATACATATACATATGTCAGAGGCTTTATCTATGGTTATGTGAGTCAATATATCACGTCAAAAGTCTCTGCGAATGTTCTACGGTTTTGTTTTTGTTTTTTTAGTTTTAATTAATTTCAAGTCCGTTTGAAAACGGGCCAAATAAAGATAAAGGGGCTATTTTAGGGGCTGTATTGCCCAGTTTTATTTTGAATAAACTTGACAAAGTTAGTCTTCTAATGTGCCTATTGTTTTATTTACACTCAGACAAACATTCAGATAGACTGACCACGGGCACGTCTCATAATCGCTTCTGGTCTTAGATTTGACAAACAGAGCTGAAAATAATGTTCTGGATTTAATTGTTTAAATCTTCTGAAAGATAATCCTCTTATGATTCATTAATTTACACTGTTGGTTTAATTGATAATTCTAATAAGAAGTTAAGAAAATGTCTAAAAGGTGTTAAAAAATTCACAATCCTTTAATTTGTTGACTTGATGATAAACAAACCATTTTGGAGTTTAATATTTTTTAATTCAAGAATTTAAGCCACCATACCACATTTTATTACAAAACTATCCCATCATTTCAAAAGTATTTGAAAATAAAACGGTCTGTGCAAAGACAAGAAATCATTTGTATATGTGATATACATGTATCTGTTTACTGGACATGAAGAGTGGTCAGTTGTATCGTGCACATACGAATTAACAGCTTATTGGTGCTTCTACATGACTTCTATTTCAGCAGCATTAGTTTATCAAATATGTTTTTAAAAAAGTTTCACCGTGATTTAGAAATGCATGCATGAGACGGTAAAAAGAAGAATGCAAGTCTTTTGACAAATAGGATTTCAAAAGAACTTATTCGTCTGTAAATATAAAAATAAATAAAAATAAAATTACAAAATATAGTACTGAAAAAATTACCTGAAATATTTTGCGAGTCTTCCATACATAAACAGATGGGAATATTTGAAAGTATAATATACACATATATAAGAACCTTTATCCTCGACTGTCAACAAAGACAATAAAACATCATCTTGAAGAAGGTCAAACACGGGTCGGCGAATCTGGCTCACAGAAAGTTAAACTGAATTCCTGATGGGGTGTTTAATTAACTATGGAAACATTAAGGTTTTATGTACAGACAACTCCAAATCGTTTAATCCGGTCATCCGAAGGCGGCGTATAGTCAATATTTTTAAACGGATCGATTAAAATGCTGTCATCTGATTTTTTCTCAAATTATTCCGGGTATCTACATAAGTGTTATTTCTTCTTATGTAAGTCTCCTTTGTACAATCGATTTTATAAGTGTTAAACTTGTAGTCGTTAAATCCTGTCGAGTTTTATCACCTTTTTCCTATTTTAAGCTAGGTAAAAATCGCACGGGTGAATTTCTCTACTGTTATGGAAACTCAAAGAAAATTTTAATTAAAGGCTTAGAATGACATGTGTATACAGGTTCTGCATCATGCAGATATTAGTAGAAACCCCTCAAGGAAAAGCGGAACGTCATTTATTTTATGTCGGACTTGTGTTTTAATTAGTAAGGTTCTCTCTGTGACCACAGGGGTCTCACCACCCATTTCATGTCCCCGGGCACTTCAAATTATAACCAGACTCGCTTATTTATTGTAAACACCAAGTACATTGTTGGATTTTCTAACATTTCTTGCATTTTTCCCCCAAACAAGTCACGAGTGAATGTCTGCGTGATTTAACTGTGGTTTTAGTAGAATAAATGTCAACTAAATACAATATATCATGTATGCAATTCTTCAAATTATTATTCTGTATCATTATTTTAATGGTCCGTGAAATTATTAAGCCAGAATCGTCCTTTTCATGACAAATAAAAATATTTATTTCAATGTCTGGCAAACAGAAGAAATACCTCCATACTTCATAAAATAGAGTAAAGTCCTGAAATACATCGATAATAAAATTTTCAGGTAAAATTCTTCACCAGTGTAACAGTTAAATTCCCTTATTACCACAGAGGTGCTTAAAGTGTATGTCCAACAGATGTGATGTAAGATTTTACCATCAATAAAATTTACTGAGACGGCAAAAGAAAATTTATTTAAATTTAGATCTAATCAACAATTCAAGACAAGGTTATAACTTTTTGTAACAACCCCAGTCGCCTTTTTACCGGCAAGATAAATATAGAGAACGTACATATGCATTGCATACAGTATAGACAGAGGAAAACGGGTCTACAATTTACATTTAGAAGTCAAAGAAGGTTCTTGAATACTCGTTAGTACAGCTTTTGTTTTAAAAATCTATCATGGAAGAAGACAAAATGAAGATGGTTCACGAAGTAATTTAAGAGGGACGGGTTCAAATTAAGGGGAAACAATAGAAACGTTCAGGACTTAGTATTGTTGATATATTATATCATAACAGATTGCTTTTCCTGGTATACAGAAATTTACGTATGTAATTTTAATTTTAAAAGAGTCAAGCACTTTGCTATTTGCAAAGTACTAAGAAATTACATTTACATTGCATACTGGTAAATGCTATATTCAAAGCCAGGAGTGAATCCATTTGACATATTTTTGAACAACATTCGCCTTAGCAACGATTGGATATTTGAAAATATAAAGTGTATAGAAAATTGAGGAATTCCAGAAATATTAATGAAATTTTTGTCTCTGATTTATACTCCTTTTCATTCATTTTTTTAAAATAATTTATTCTTTAATCAGCTTTTTAAAATGGTCAAGTGTCAATAAACTTAGAAATTGCAGTCATGTTTGGATTTCATTGAAATTTCATGTATAACTTACGTCATCGATTTCCTTACGCTACACTAACTTTGTCTAAATTCCAGATTAACAAATACACGCATTGTTATTAGTACAATGTTATTCATTTTAATTGCATGCGTAAAACTCATTAAATCAGTGAATTTTAAGTGTAAAAAATAAAAGTTTACCTTTTGCCATCTCTTGAAATGTGCCGCCTTTTGTCACTACATTGCGATTGTGACGTCACAGAGGCTATTCATTCGGATATACTCGCATTTCATCTATTTTCACTTTCTTGAGCATTCGGAACTTTTCATGATGGCGGAAAATTTTCATTTTGACCCAGGTACAATTTATAATTTCGTTCACATTTTCCTTTAGAATCGTACACAATTTTTAGGTCATGTATATATAGAGAGATCAAAACAACTGCGACATATAAATAAAGTACATAGATCAAACGTTTCCTCGTCGGTGTTTTAGGAATAGGATTTGAATATGCACAGATCTGTGTTTATGAACTCTGCTGAGTAAAAAGAGGGTGTAACTAATGGTACATGAGTTTTTTTGTTTTTTAATAAAATAAATATTTTAGCTAAGTTAATTTGTTGGAATGATATCTTAAAAATGAAGAATTTCTTAATAAAACAAACAGGTTAAGAAATGCTGTAATGATCAGATGAGCCGTTCCAAGCAAAAACCCCCCTTACGTCAAAAATTTTCGAAAATGACTTTTTTCATGAATAATGATGTAGAACCTCAGGTGATTGTAACCTGTAAATATTACAGGTGTATTTTGTTCCATTACGGATTTACAGGTACTCAAAGTGTGCATCATTTAAACAGCTGACGTCGTATAAATGTTCTCTTGTAGCGACGTCGACGTTATAGCGACGTAATAAATAAATGAATTACTTATACGCAATAACTTGGTATTGTGCTGCCGTTCTGACTAATATATATATATTCTTTATTTGTTGGATACATTTTGCTTCCTTTTTTATGAAAATATGAAATGATATGGAAATATAAAAATATGTCAATGGAGTTTAAATAGTCCTATGATTCGCCGACTTAGAGAAAACATAAAAAATAATTGATAGGTCTTTTATAAAGTAAAATTCACTTTCAGTTTTACCGTTTAGGTTCAGTAAAAATCTTTCAAAACCAGCAAAAACAAAAAAAATATTTTAGTTCCCATTAATTTATTTTTGATAATTGATTTCACTTGTCCAACCTTTGCCTCCAAAACACTGACCAAGAGACAGCATTAAGAGGCAGGGGCTTGCGGTTTTATTAATGAAACAAAAGGATTTTGTAAAGTATGCTATATCAATGTAAATGATGAGTACCATTTATCCCTTTTTCTAAATGCTTAACTATACATATGCATTTTCCATGACCTGAAAAACTTTTTTAAAAATTGTATATTTTCTACAGTACAATCACGTACATGTAATTAATATATAGAATTTTGCCAAACATACAGCCCCATCTATATCGAACAATAAAATTATGAGAGTCAATCCTATGAAAGTGAAAGTCAGACTTATACTTTCTCAATATTTAATTCAGTTATGCGATCCGATCTGAAGTTTGAAAAAACATACATGTCACAGTTATATCATAAAGGTCCTCCGAAAATGTACCAGTTAGTCAAAAGCAAAAAAAAAAAAAAACAAGAACAAAAAAAACCAAAGAAAAACGTTAAAGTCAGGGGCATATTCAGAGCAATTTTTAAAATCCTTGAACCATATAGACAAAAAACGTACATGTACAACATTTGATTTATACCGTCTTCATAGAAAAAAAACATAAAAGAAATTTTATAGAAAAGAGATCATGTTTTACGTGCGAAATCTGCACATTGGACTGTCTTTCGAATAAAATGCTTCTCATATATTAGTTAAATATATTCTATCCCAGTCTACCCAACATTTTACACACATACAAAGATTAGTTCTATTGTGTGCAGAAGGGGGAGGAATGCTGGCCAATCTCTGTCACTTCATAAACATCAAATATTCAAACATCTGACCATCCTTACCAACTTACAAGGAGTCCGTGTGTTCTGAAAGTGGGGGGAGGAGTTGAATAGGTTACTTTTGTGTTTGTCTTCTAGTTAAATTTACATAGAGACCGGTCCTTCGGATGAGTCTGTATAAACTGCGGTCCCGTGTCGCAGTAAGTGCTGGCATGAAAAAGATCCCTCACTGCTCAAAGGACCTAAGTGCCGGTTATAGGACATGTGAGTTAAAAATTCTCGAGATGGACGTTTAACAGCGTAAAAACAGTCTATTTAAATTAAGATATTGAGACAAGGTCATCACCTGAAGTTTCACTGCTAAGGATAAAAGATGACAAATTATCTAGAACCTTTTTATACAAGATATTTCGAAGTTATCCAGAAACCTTTTCTTATACAAGATATATCCGACTTTTGTGTTTGACATCTGTAGCGGACAGTATATAGGGAATTAATAATGCCTCGCTAGTGAGCTAGCGTTTCTAGTGATGCGACAGAGTCTCTCCCTATTTCAGGCAAGTTAAGCAACGGCGAGCCTGTTTAACCCTTGGATGGGTGACCACTCAAAAACTTAGAAAACCATGGAAAGTAATGAGATATAGGCCTATATCATCACAATGTTAAATGACATGCACAAATTTAGGAGCTTTTCAGACAAACATTATTATGCATACTAGTACTTTGTGGTGTCAACAACATTCATTTTTTAATGATTTATTTGCATCTTTCATTAAGCACTTTAAACTGAAATTCTGTATCATTGTAAACTTTGTTTAAGGATAATAATTTGAACAGTAAATTAAAAATTGCATTTTTATACAACGATTTCCATCATTTTATTGCCTCCTGATGGAATCTCAATATATACTGATAAAATAAACTAACTATTATTTCTCATTTTATTTTTTTCACATTTGCATCTACAATATCAAAGAGTTGTCTTGGTACAGGTCCACTAAAAAATGATAACGCTTTTTAATATTTTCCGATGCACATACTTTTAAAAAAACATGTCAGAACGTTTTCCAAGCGTTTATAATAATTATGACAAATACTCCTAGCTCTCTGATTTTTCAAGATCTAGCATTGTGGAAGGGGGGGGGTTAGAATAACTTGACACGCAATTAGATAATTAATGTACGTGTGCATGTCAAATTCGGTACTTTTCAAAACTTCCAAAATTTTGTAAAAAGGTATGTGTTTATTTCTATATATGCTTTATTACTTATATTCTTTGAAATTTTTTTTGGTAGTGGTTGTGGGAGGGGGGTGTTACAACAGTATTAACAAGTTATCTATCTTTTCAACACATAACAAAAAAAGGAGAATGTCGGATATAAATGTATATACGTCTATTCAATGAATGTAGCTTTGTTAGCTGAACTAGTGTCACTTTTCTTCCAAGAGGTTATGGGTCTACAATAAATGAAAAAATACCCTGGATTTTGATCTGCCATTGGTGTGGTTTAACAATTCTGTCATTCAATTTTGTATGGTGTTAATTCCTGTGCAGTTTTCTTGACATGTAATGAAGTCCAATGAATTTTCGCCAAGACTTCGGATTAAAAAAAAATCAAACTACTCTTCCTCCCTTTTTAAATTTTTTTTTTTACACAATATCATCATTACATGTAATTATTTTTTTGTCGTTGTTGAATAAGAAAGTGTCGTAAATCTAAATTTTAAACAACAGTTGCATGTTTTATTTAGTTTAACTGAAAACTTATATTGTACATGTACATGGAACAGAATAATTGTTGAAGTGTTGACAAATTTTATGTATTGAATCAGAACACTCTTGGGTCGTTTTAGTGTGTAATGCACATGTAGTTTGACAACAATCAGAGTCAGATATGTTATGAAATAGACAATAGTCATGAAAGAAAATATGCAGTAAGCACAACGGAGAAAATTCTGTGACGTAAAACAAAGCATAAAGTTAGATCGAAGTCAGTGCGCGATATATTTTGATCGCAGTTTTTGTTGCAAAACAATGATGTCGCTTTTTCTATTGTGACGTAAAATTCTGTCAGATTACATAAGGGGGGTTTTTGCTTGGAACGGCTCAGATGATAACTGCAGTCAGTACAGTGTATAGTAAATTTTTTTCTTGATCTTTCTTCTTCCAATAAAGTACTGATCAGAATTTCTGATGTATCGTATCTTTCAACTGTAGTCACAGTACTTTATCAGTTTTCATCCAATAAATAAATATAGAATCTTAAAGAAGAATTGCTATAATGATAACTACAGTCAGTACAATGTATAGTAGTGTACATTTCTTCCTTGATCTTTCAACTGTAGTCACTGTACTGAACATGTCCAGGAAAATCACTATATTTAGCTATATAGCTTAATTTACCTATATAATATAGCTTTATTTAGCTATTTTACCAAATGATTTGGGGTAAAAAAAAATCATGGGAATATCGAGGGAAAATCTTTCGAAGAATGCAAAAGACTCTGACAAATGAGCATTTTGGGTCTTGGGCCTCTTCAGCTCTTTTGTTTTGTTTTTTTTAATGTGGAAAATATAACATTGCATAAAAAGTGATGCTAGTACAGTATAGATAATTCATTTTTCAGCTAGAAAATAAACTTTTATCTAAATAATTTAACACAGATTGTTGGTTTAATATTTATAGGCCATTTTTATTTAATCCACTTATAAACAATATGTATTATATTTGATACAGAAAAGAATTATGATGAGGCAACTCTGGCACAACAGTCTGAAATTGAAAAGGAGGTACGAATGATCAGTCCTTATTTTATGTGATACAAATGTAATATAATTTATTACCATGTTTTTATCTCCACAAAGATCAAAGATTGGAAGCATAATTCAATCTCTCTTTCTGTCGTATTATGTTTTTGAAAACAGTTGGCTTATACCTTTGTACCATATTGAATGCAATTTTTTTCCAAGTTTTACACACATTCAACTTTATAATGTTGTTTCAAATTTTAATGACACTGTGTCAGTCTGTTCATCGTTATTGTGTTTCTTATAAATGGAATATGTGAACATGTGTTCTTTGTTTTGTTTTGTTTTGTTTTTTTCATTATTTATTGCATTTGCAAGTGCTATCTTTACATATTTGGATAATCATAGTTCTTATTTGTTGTATCATTTTATGGTGTTTTATAGATTGCCAGGACTCAAGCCTTAATCAGCAACAGAATTAGCTTCGATGAGTTCAGTGCTGAGTATTCAGAGGAAGATCAAATTTACCTTCACAAAATACAGGTATCACAAGCTCATATTAAGTATAAACAAAATACAGGTATCTCAAGCTTATATAAAGTATACACAAAGTACAGGTATCACAAGCTCATATAAAGTATACATTAAGTACAGGTATCACAAGCTTATATAAAGCATACACAAAGTACAGGTATCACAAGCTCATATAAAGTATACACAAAGTACAGGTATCACAAGCTCATATAAAGTATACACAAGGTACAGGTATCACAAGCTCATATAAAGTATACACAAAGTACAGGTATCACAAGCTCAAATAAAGTATACACAAAGACAGGTATCACAAGCTTATATAAAGTATACACTACAGGTATCACAAGCTCATATAAAGTATACACAGAGTACAGGTATCACAAGCTTATGTAAAGTATACACAAAGTACAGGTATCTCAAGCTCATATAAAGTATACACAAAGTACAGGTATCACAAGCTCATATAAAGTATACACAAAGTACAGGTATCATAAGCTCAAATAAAGTATACACAAAGTACAGGTATCACAAGCTTATATAAAGTATGCACTACAGGTATCACAAGCTCATATAAAGTATACACAAAGTACAGGTATCACAAGCTCATATAAAGTATACACAAAGTACAGGTATCACAAGCTTATATAAAGTATAAACAAAATACAGGTATCTCAAGCTTATATGAAGTATACACAAAGTACAGGTATCACAAGCTCATATAAGGTATACACAAAGTGCAGGTATCACAAGCTCATATAAAGTATACACAAAGTACAGGTATCACAAGCTTATATAAAGTATACACAAAGTACAATCACAAGCTCATATAAAGTATACACAAACACAGGTATCACAAGCTCATATAAAGTATACACAAAGTACAGGTATTACAAGCTTATATAAAGTATACACAAAGTACAGGTATCACAAGCTCATATAAAGTATACACAAAGTACAGGTATCACAAGCTCATATAAAGTATACACAAAGTACAGGTATCACAAGCTCATATAAAGTATACACAAAGTACAGGTATCACAATCTTATATAAAGTATACACAAAGTACCAGGTATCACAAGCTCATATAAAGTTTACACAAAGTATAGGTATCACAAGCTCATATAAAGTATACACAAAGTACTAGTATCATAAGCTTATATAAAGTATACACAAAGTACAGGTATCACAAGCTTATATAAAGTATACACAAAGTGCAGGACAAGCTCATATAAAGTATACACAAAGTACAGGTATCACAAGCTTATATAAAGTATACACAAAGTACAGGTATCACAAGCTCATATAAAGTATACACAAAGTACAGGTATCATAAGTTTATATAAAGTATACACTAAGTACAAGGTATCACAAACTAGAATAAAGTATACACAACGTAAAGGAATCACAGGCTCAAATAAAGTATACACTACAGGTATCACAAGCTTATATAAAGTATACACAAAGCACAGGTATCACAAGCTCAAATGAAGTATACACAAAGCACAGATATCACAAGCTTATATAAAGTATACACAAAGTACAGGTATCACAAGCTTATATAAAGTATACACTGCAGGTATCACAAGTTTATATAAAGTATACACAAAGTACAGGTATCACAAGCTTATATAAAATATACACAAAAAACTAATTACTAATTCTGAATTATTTCGTTTACTGTTAAGCGATACATACACGTACATGTTTATGCTAAGTTGATAAAAAAAAAGGATCTTAGTGAGTATTAGCAGCTGAAATAAATGAATTCGGTATCTTTAAAGTAGGATTCTTCTCACATTTCTTGTATTTAAAAATTAATAAAATTTTCACAGAATCAAGAGGACAATATCACTATGTGATGGTATCAGTGAGATTAAGTTTGACTGTTTAATATTAGAGGCAAGGTCAGGTCAAGGTCATTACCTTTTTCCTGGACATTAAGAATAAAAAATTACTGTTTCCAATCATGCGATCCCTACTTGTAATTAAAAAGAAGGAATGTTTATAGGGCATATAAGATGATATTACCAATTGACATCGATAATTTAAATAAAATGGATATTTGCTAATCAGAATTTCCTCTACTTTTCTTAAATTTTTAGGATTTATTAGTTATTTTTATATGCTTCCTATATTTAACTTATTCCAATTTTCACATATAGTAAAGTTGTCACATAAAGGTACAAAATGATACAAAAACTAAAAGTTTTGATCATTTACTAAGAGAGAAATAACACTTTTACGGATTTTTGGCTCAAATCTGTACTTAGATTTGAAGCATTTAAAAGCCTACATAGTTCTAGTATGTGTGAAAAATCTTATTTATTTGATATATTTTGAAACTTTAGTCCCTTATTAGCTCACCTGAGCCGAAGGCTCAAGTGAGCTTTTCTGATCAAAATTTGTCCGTTGTCTGTCGTCGTTGTCATTGTCGTTGTTGTAAACTTTCCATATTTTCATCTTATTCTCAAGAACCACTGGGCCAATTTCAACCAAACTTAGCACAAAGTATCCTTGGGTAAAGGGGATTCAAGTTTGTTCATATGAAGGGCCACGCCCTATTCCAAGGGGAGATAATCATGAATTTGTTAAAAATTAATGGCATTTTTAAAAAATCTTCTTCTCCAGAACCGCTGGGCCAGGAAAGATGAAACTCATGTGGAAGCATCCTCAGGTAGTGTAGATTCAAGTTTGTTCAAATCATGACCTCCGGGGCAAGGGTGGGGCCAAAATGGCCGATCCAAGTTTTACATAGGAATATATAGGAAAAATCTTTAAAAATCTTCTTCTCCAGAACCACTGGGCTAGGAAAGATGAAACTCATGTGGAAGCATCCTCAGGTAGTGTAGATTCAAGTTTTTACAAATCATGACCCCCGGGGCAAGGGTGAGGCCAAAATGGCCGACCCAAGTTTTACATAGGAATATATAGGAAAAATCTTTAAAAATCTTCTTCTACAGAACCACTGGGCCAGGAAAGATGAAACTCATGTGGAAGCATCCTTAGGTAGTGTAGATTCAGGTTTGTTCAAATCATGACCCCCGGGGCAAAGATGAGGCCAAAATGGCCGACCCTAGTTTTTCATAGGAATATATAAGAAAAATCTTTAAAAATCTTCTTCTCAAGAACCACTAGGACAGGAAAGATAAAACTCATGTGGAATCATCTTCAGGTAGTGTAGATTCAAGTTTGTTCAAATCATGACCCCTGGGCCAAGGGTGGGGCCAAAATGGCAGACCCAAGTTTTTCATAGGAATATATAGGAAAAATCTTTAAAAATCTTCTTCTACAGAACCACTGGGCTAGGAAAGATGAAACTCATGTGGAAGCATCCTCAGGTAGTGTAGATTCAAGTTTTTACAAATCATGACCCCCGGGGCAAGGGTAAGGCCAAAATGGCCGACCCAAGTTTTACATAGGAATATATAGGAAAAATCTTTAAAAATCTTCTTCTACAGAACCACTGGGCCAGGAAAGATGAAACTCATGTGGAAGCATCCTTAGGTAGTGTAGATTCAAGTTTGTTCAAATCATGACCCCCGGGGCAAAGATGAGGCCAAAATGGCCGACCCTAGTTTTTCATAGGAATATATAAGAAAAATCTTTAAAAATCTTCTTCTCAAGAACCACTAGGACAGGAAAGATAAAACTCATGTGGAATCATCTTCAGGTAGTGTAGATTCAAGTTTGTTCAAATCATGACCCCTGGGCCAAGGGTGGGGCCAAAATGGCAGACCCAAGTTTTTCATAGGAATATATAGGAAAAATCTTTAAAAATCTTCTCCTCCAGAACCACTGGGCCAGGAAAGATGAAACTCATGTGGAATCATCCTTAGGTAGTGTAGATTCAAGTTTGTTCAAATCATGACCCCCGGCCCTGGGGATAGGGTGGGGCCAAAATGGCCGACCCAAGTTTTACATAGGAATATATAGGAAAAATCTTTAAAAATCTTCTTCTCCAGAACCACTGGGCCAGGAAAGATGAAACTCATGTGGAATCATCCTCAGGTAGTGTAGATTCAAGTTTGTTCAAATCATGACCCCCGGGGCAAGGATGGGGCCAAAATGGCTGACCCTAGTTTTACATAGGAATATATAAGAAAAATCTTTAAAAATCTTCTTCTCCAGAACCACTGGGCCAGGAAAGATGAAACTCATGTGGAATCATCCTTAGGTAGTGTAGATTCAAGTTTGTTCAAATCATGACCCCCGGGGCAAGGATGGGGCCAAAATGGCTGACCCAAGTTTTACATAGGAATATATAGGAAATATTTTTAAAAATCCTTCTCAACTTCCACTGGGCCAGGAAAGATGAAACTCATGTGGAATCATCCTCAGGTAGTGTAGATTCAAGTTTTTTCAAATCATGACCCCCGGCCCTGGGGATAGGGTGGGGCCAAAATGGCCGACCCAAGTTTTACATAGGGATATATAGGGAAACATTTTAAAATCTTCTTTTCAAGTACTTCAAAGCTATGATTAGTGATACCCGGGGTATTTATATGGAATCATCCTCAGGTAGTGTAGATTCTAGTTTGTTCAAATGATGAACGCCTGGAAGGGGGGGGGGAGTAAATTCAAGCCTGATGTGCTCAGGTGAGCGCTGTGGCCCCTGGGCCTCTTGTTATTAATTTAACTTACATTTGAAAATTTCATCTAGTCTTTGATTGCGTAAAAATTATAACTAAATTCAATGTTCTATAATAATTTTGAGAGGCAGAAATTTTCATACGCCACCATTCCGCCAAAAATATAGTCCCTGCTAGTTTTCAAACGCAGTTTACCATTTCTATTCAAAGTTGTAATAACTAATATTGTGATGAGGAAAGAAAAATATGGTCTTTTAAATCTCTTACATCTAAATATATAAGACATATCAACAAATTTAATTTGAATATTCCATCTAGTCAGAAACCAGAGAAGAATCTGACCTTAAGGTGATTGAGTTTATTTATATACAAGTAAGCTTCAGAGAGAATTCTCCACTTAAGGCTCAAATTCATTCACATAACATTTTAATATGCAGCTATGAATCATGGTATTAATAAAATGAATGCAAATTTTCATGCTTTTAAAGCTCATTGACAAGCTTTTTTGTCTAGTATGCTCCAAACATGACCTTGGTAGATTATGCAAGTACATGTACCACTAAAATGGTATTTTTATATTCAACGGATACCAAACAGCAATTTGAAATCTGCGCCTTGATTGGCAGGAATCTAAGGATAAAATTCAGTTCATGTGTCTGGTTGCCTTGCAAAACTGCTTATTCTTGGCTGTTAAATGATAGCTCCAAAATAAGTATATTAATATGCTTATATTGTATATTGCAGGATTTAAAAAATCGTTTCTCATGTGTGCGCAAAGTAAGAGGTGATGGTAACTGTTTCTACCGAGCATTTGGATTCCGATATTTTGAAACATTACTGGAAGACAAATCAGATTATAACAGGTGAGAGAACTTTTATCTTTCACTTAATTGTTTTAGGCCTGTGGGATATAAAACTTAGATGAGCTCACTTTTGATTTCAGTCTCACTTTTCCCCTATATATTCCATTTGTTTAAGTGAGACTGAGATCAAAAGTGAGCTTGTCTAAGTTTTATGGCCTCAGAACCAGATGCCTTTGTTAGCGAAAGAACATTGAAATGAATCTCTTTATATCAATGTAAGACTCCAAAGTGCGATAGTGACTCCAAATCAGAGTCACAATCGGGCCTTGACATGGCCAGGCCATAATTACAAGTATACATCGGATTACGCTGATGATTAATATTCCATGTTAATTAAAAATTCCATTTTAATAAATTATACATGTATCACATTTACTTCAAATTGATAATTTGGAGAATGTGCATGTTTTCAATAAGTTAAAAGCCAAGGTCGATGTATTTTTGTTGCTATCTGAAGATCAGTTATTACTTATTCCTTATAATTTCTGTAAAAAAATAATCAGATTCACTTTAAAAAACTATGAAATTCTTGTTCTTGCCTAGCATCCAATGGAGAAACATTGATAGCTGATACTTGACACAAAGATTGCTTCAGACCTAAGAATGTGCAAGGTCACTGGAAGAAAAGTGTTTGCTTCATTTTGATACATTTACTCTCGAATGGAAATATGTTGAAAGAGGATACATGACTTGTTGACTTTTAGCTGTAATGTAGCCCTCTCCTCCAGAAAACATCAGATTTAAAAAAATCGGAGAGGGTAACATTATTGCAGCAAGTGGACCTTAAGCAAAGTCATTATGGCAAGTTCAAGGTCTCTGGTGAGAAGAAATGTAGTTGTATCTTGTCCATAACTTTCTGATGGAGAAACATTAACCTTCATACTTCACAGAAAGATTAGGAGGGTATATTTTGAAAAGGTCACTTGTTCAAGGGTAATTTCAGAGTATTGTATAATTCCTTTACATTCCATAGCTCTTTTATGCAAAGTGCATGTATTGGGGTTTAACATTTGCACTAACATTATGGACAGATGATACAAACAAAAAAGAAATGGATTCCTGGATTGGTATATATTTTTGGGTCTACTTTTGCAAATGATGCAAATAATTGGATCTTCTATGTATTCAAAATTCAAACTTTTTGCAACCATCCTTGTTAATCTATACAATTTTTTTTTCACTTCAAATTCGATTATTTTGAAATTTTGAATGAAAAATAAAAACTATGCAGTGAAACTTGTTCATTTTACTCAAAACAAAATGACTCAAGTGTTGACAAAAGTTTGTCTGTATCACCTGTCTTTAACAAAAACCAAAGTGTGTCATGCCTATGAACCAAAGTCATTTCAAAGTCTCTTTTTAAAAAGTTCAGTTCTTATTCTGGCTTTTCTTGTAATGGAGAAATATTATCACTGGAGTTTATACTGTTTTAGGACCTTGACCAGTATTCATTAAGGCAAGTTCAAGGTCACTGGCAGAAAAAAGTGCATTGTCTGAGTCAGTTTTTCATTAGAAATGGCAACTCATTTTGGCATTTGTGTTAATGGAACACATTGTTGATTACATTTTTGCTAATATTAATATCATTATGTTACATCATTTTATCTTTTTTGTAGATTTAAAGAAGTAGCCCAAAAGACAAGAGATGGTTTAATTCAATTAGGATTTCCAGAATTTACTATTGATGATTTTCATGAAAATGTGAGTTAGTGTACTTTACCTGTTTTATTTATATCCAGTATTTAAAAAAAAATGAATTCCCCCTAAAATATGTCAATCGGTACAGTATATCCTGAAAACTAGGATGTTGACTGTCTGCTCAGTTTAGATATTGCATACACTCACATCAAGTAGGTCTTTCTGGTGTGATATCCATGTGCTGATGTGGTATAAATTTCAGCCACATCTTGTCAGATTGAAAAATTGATGTTCTAGTAGTTGTATATGTTTTTATATCAAACATTCTGAAATTCAGGTAAAAGAAAGTTGAACCATTTCACCCCATTTACAAGATTGAGACTTTATGATTGTCTTTCAGTTCATGGATGTAGTGAACAAATTGGAGACATGTACATTAGATGAGTTACTACAAACCTTTAATGACCAGGGACTGTCGGATTATCTGGTGGTCTTCCTAAGGTAGGGTTATGTATTGTACATTAAAGATATAAACTCTCATCAAATGCTTATTTTAATATATGTTTTTTTTTCTCTTCAAGGATTTAGCTTGACAAAGAGTTATGCCCCTTCCAATTGTTAAATGTCATCTAGATCAGCTTGTTTGACTGTGGAGATTTATCTAATAACAATAATGGGCTCATCTTCAAGGGTGTTAAAAAATAATGATTTACTCACTATAAACAAGTTATTTTAAAATAGAGGTTGACACATATAGGTAATGAATACCCTGTTTAAAATACATCTTGTTAATTGTAGATGGGTATATATAAAAGAATTATCATTATAACAGAAACTTGATCGGAAGAGCCATGTCAAATCATGTTGACAGGTGAGGATCATCAGATCAAACGTGAGGCTTCACAACTTGTTCGATGATGATCTGACCCTGTCAACTCAAAGTGTTACCAATAGTTAGATCAATTAAGTTACTGTTAGCTTTCTGACAGTTGTTTCTATAGAATCAATACCTAAATAGTTTCACATAGTGTTCTTAGGATTTATTGGTGTAAGCATACTATGCAAAAAGAAAGTGCACTGCTTCTTTTTCTAAACAAAATCTAACATCACCCATGCTGGGAACTGAACTCAATACATGTACTTTAAGATTGTCTGTCCAATGTGGAAAAAAATTAATGTCGTTTTTATGCAGCAGTTAGTATAAATAAGAAAACAATAGTGTTGTACTTTGCATGCACTATACCCAAATAGTCAAGATTAGACACCATGTGTCAAACCTTGATTACTATATATTCCCATTTCTATTTGTTTTCACTGTTATAACTCTTTGAAAGGATTTAGTTGATTTGATTTCTTGTTCATTCTACTGGCATGTAAATTTCGCCTAACGTGCATGTAAATCTTGTGTGTCTGTCTTTGTGTCTGATGCTGAGGAGGCCAGATATGCATGCAAGTCTTGTGCGACTCTCTTTGTGTTTGATGGCAATGGGCGGGCACTATTGAAATTGACATAGGAGGCATTGTATAATATAAATCTATTTATTCTATTAGTCTACATTTTTAAGATCTAAATTTACAAATTTATTTCACCATGGAATGGAAATATAAGGAATCACTGTCTAGTTAGTAGAGTATGCTAGGGACATCAACGATAGTTGGAAACGTGGGATAATTTATGCATAACGGGTTATTGAAAATATTGCAAGATAGATGGCTTACATACAAAATATCACAGTATATTGCCATATGAAATTCCCAGCTGGTACCCAGCCCTATTAATGTTTATTATATTGGATGACAGGTGGATTTACTATTAGCAACATAGGAACAAAGAGTAAAATTTTAAGTTGAAAGTGAGAGAGTTTACCACTTATTTGAGAACTTCCTTATGTATGATAGATAAAAATTCATTCAAATTGTGGCCTAGAAATACCTGAATAAAGTCTATTTATACTTTTCTCATACTAACAGTTTTAATGTTTTCTAACAACTTTTCACCTCATTTTCTTTTAACAACAATTCACCCTTAAGGTTAAACACAACACTTTCTCTCTGACTTGATGAAATCCTGCAGTGTCATCAGATTTTTCAGCAAAAATGCACATTTATAAAAACTTATGATAATAAAATAAAAAGAAAGGAGCTTCTTAATGTCAGAGTGGGCATCAAAGCCCCCAACTCTTTTTCTTTCAAAAATAATTCTGGATGCTTTTTCTTGTTTTCAAGAGAATTTGAGTGGATGGGCTATGGCTTTCATATTTCACAGGCATATTCCTTGTGACAGGACCTTCCTTTTGGGTACCAATTTGACCTCTTGACATTGACCTTAGAGTTTGACCCACTCTTATCCAAAATTACCAAAATTTAACTTCGGCCATTAACTTTTGATCAGTTGATACATGTACTTCCATACTTAACATTTAATATGTGTATGCGAGATGACAACTCCTGGCACGCTGTGTAAACTCTGCAGAAGTGCAGTCAGATGCCAAAATATCTCCATGGGGACACAGTAGCTTGCTGCAAAAAAGCTGTAGAAACACACTGATTGCTATAAGGACTCTGTGACGTCTTTATATTGTGAAAATTTTAGAGAAATTGTGTATTTTCCCTGCGATTTCACAGTGATTTGAAAAATTTAACAATGCTGTAAAATCTCCTGGGGACACATCTTGGTGTGACAGGGCAGGGAGCAGGTTTTACCTTATGCATATTTACTTTCTGTAGAACAGCAAAGCCATTGATACTTTATCATTCCAAGTACAGTTAATTCTCGATAAACCGCCACCTTTTGTAATATAGAAATCATGGCGGTATAACGAATTTGGCGATGAATTGAATTTCCCATTTTTAGGAAACAAGTAGAGTTAGGTTCTATTCTTATTATTACATGAACATGTATATAAAATTACACTAAATTTAAAGATTTGTAATTTTTTTATGTATAAGCAAAACAAAATTGATACTCTATGCTTAGCATCGTCGTGATATATTGCAGTATGTGAATTCTTCAATAAATTCACTGTTTATGGCATCATTGATTATACTGTATAATTATTTTTTTCAGCATCGTTTAAGGCAGAGATCATCAAAATAATATCGTTATCGGCTCACTTTAACAAGGACCGCTTTCGTGGCGAACCCATGACTAAATGATTTTTAATAAACAGAAATAAAATTATTATAACAGTTCATGTTAAAATTATTGTTTACTAATTTTTGTTTAATTACTTAATTGCATGTACCTTGTCTGCCTTTACATGCTTTACAACATTGTCATAACCAATGAGCCGCGCTTGACAACACGCACCTGTGGCGGTATTATCGAGATAATTGACACTTAAAAATGGACGTTTGTTTGCATTTAATTTGTTATAGAATTTTATATCAACGTTCTGGGGAAACATGGCGGTATGTCTGAGAATTGACTGTATGTGTTGATTTATATTGTGACAAACAATAAAATATTTCAAACAGAAAAAAGTTTAGTTTTTGCATTTAATGCATGATGTACTACATTCTAAAACATGTCCCCATTCCTGTGACAAAAATTATACTCTTGAAAAGCTATAATTAACAGTTTAAATTGAAATTAAAAAAAATTAATGTAAAACACTGTGTCCATACATAATGTGTTGTTATGTGGTTTCTTATTAACCAACTTTATCACATGTTAGATGTTTACCCCTTTATCCTAAGGGTATTACTCATTGGATATTGTTTTTCATATAGCACTTGTGATGTCACAATGATTTTTGCATAAAGTAATGAAGTAATATTCAGTGGATTTATATATTTTAAAAAAGCAAAGGCAACACAAAGGGGAATATGGTCGATCTACTCCCAAAAAAGCATGTAGATCTGTAATTAATCAAGGCAGTATTTGACATTGATCCCAATGCAAATAATATTTCTGTTTTGCACACGGCAATGTTAACTCACACACAAGCGTATTTATAACTATATCCCTGCCAACTCTGTTGAAATGTGTTAAATATCGGCGTAAAAAAACTGATAAGTATGTATAAAGCTTGATAAAAGAATCTTCTTTGATGATTTTCATCCAACCTCTGTGTTTTATCCCCTTGCCTATGCCTAATGCATATCCAACCACAAATCATGGAAACTGATCCTATATTTTTGTCATGCTTCATTTAATTCTTCATTCCACACACATCTACAGATCTGCGATCTGCACCATCTAATTTGTTCACACCAATGATCTACAGATCATAACTATCTAATTAGTTTACATGAATGAGCTACAAATCTGAACCATCTAATTTGTTCACACCAGGGTTAGGGTTTTGTGAATCTCACATCTGCATCATCTAATTTGTTCACACCAATGAGCTACAGATCTGCATCATCTTATTTGTTCCCACCAATGAGCTACAGATCTGCACCATCTAATTTGTTCACACCAGTGAGCTACAGACCTGAACTATCTAATTTGTTCACACCAATAAGCTACAGATCTGAACCATCTAATTTGTTCACCCAATGAATCTCAGATCTGAATCATCTGATTTGTTCATACCAATGAGCTACAGATCTGAACCATCTAATTTGTTCACACCAGGGTTAGGGTTAGGGTGAATCTCACATCTGCACCATCTATGTTGTTCACACCAATGAGCTACAGATCTGCACCATCTCATTTGTTCACACCAGTGATCTACAGATCTGAACCATCTAATTTGTTCAAACCAGTGATCAACAGATATGAACCATCTAATTTGTTCACACCATGGTTAGGGTAACAGTGAATCTCAGATCTGCATCTTCTAATTTGTTCACAACAATGAGCTACAGATCTGCATCATCTAATTTGTTTACTTCAGTGAGCTACAGATCTGAACAATTTAATTTGTTCACACCAATAAGCTACAGATCTGAACCATCTTATTTGTTCATACCAATGAGCTACAGATCTGAACCATCTATTTGTTTACACCAGTGAGCTACAGATCTGAACCATCTAATTCGTTCACACCAGGGTTAGGATTAGAGTAAATCTCAGATCTGCACCATCTAATTTGTTCACACCAATGAGATACAGATCTGCATCATCTAATTTGTTCACACCAGTGAGCTACAGATCTGAACCATCTATTTGTTCACACCAATGAGCTCCAGATCTGTAATAATTTTTTTTATACTATCTACAGCTAGTTTATTTCTTTAAATTGCTGAGCTTTAGATCTGAAGCCATTGCAACTGCAAAAATAACTTTTTTTTAAAAATACAATATATGTATACTATAAGTTATGAGTCTGGTTACTTCATAATGTTATGTCTATAAAAAAGTGAAATTTTGTAGGTTGGTTGTTTCTGGTCATCTGCAAAAGGAGGCTGAATTTTTCAGTAATTTCATTGAAGGAGAAAGAGGAATTAAGGAGTTCTGCAATCAGGTAGGGATTGAAATATATTGTCATCGTATTAAGAAATCACTTAGACTGATAATCAACAAAATGAAGATTTTATTGCAGACATGGATAGGTTATACACGTGTTTAAATGTCCCAGTTAAACCACTTTATCTTATGTAGACATGTATTTAGGAAAGTAAAGGTTGGGTATCAAAGTCCGTAACAAGCTATCAAATATAGTATACTCGGGGCAGAAAATGGTTTACTCCTCAGTACATTACCCAGAGCATTCCACAAAATGTCTGACCTGGTGTGTATTTGACACAGAATTTGAGGTCATTGTTCTGATAAATGTCAGTTATCATTAATCGGGGGCTCCAAAGTGGTAATATAAGATAATTTGTGAGCTGATTCACCCTTTTTACTTGTTTATGTTGCATAAATGATTGGAAGTTAAAAAAACTGTATTAAAGCAGAGTCAAGTCAATGGGTTTATCGATCAGAATTTATATATAATGGATAGATATGTTATACATATCGGGTATTTGAAAAAAATTAAAAGCTGTAAATAAGAGTCCAAATACAATCACATATCCATTGTAACTGGAGAAGAGCAAAATGCAGTGGACCAGACCGGAATTCGAAGCTGGGCCTCCTGAATCTCCGGTCAGGTCCGCTGCATTTCTCTCCTCTCCCATTACACAATATATAGTATTTTATGGTAATGTTGGGGAACCTGTACTTCATTCTGTTCAGACTGTAATGGTTTATGGTAATGTTGGGGGGTAAACTTCAGAATTCTGTTCAGACTGTAATGGTTTATGGTAATGTTGGGGATACTTTAATGAATTCTGTTCAGACTGTAATGGTTTATGGTAATGTTGGGGGGAGTACTTCAAAGATTCTGTTCAGACTGTAATGGTTTATGGTAATGCTTTTTGGCCTTTTCAATAAGCACAGCTGTTGGATACTTCATTCTGTAAATCAGACTGTAATGGTTTATGGTAATGTTGGGGGATAATTCATTCTGTTCAGACTGTAATGGTTTATGGTAATGTTGTAAACCGCTTTTGGGAAGATTACAATATCATCTGCATATAACAGACAATTTACATGAATATTGTTTATGGTACAGGATCACAATTTCCATTTTTTAAGTCATGGACTGTAAAAACATGGTTTATGGTGACACCACATGTTGAATACATCACTTAATCCATTCTGTTCAGACTGTAATGGTTTATGGTACATTTTTTGGGAAATATTACATTCAAGAAGTTTATAAAATAAACCTAATCTCCATACAGTGTCAAATGCTTTTCAGACAATAAAAGCAGCATAAACCTTTTTGTTTTTGGTTCTTTATTGTTTTTCAGGAGGTGGAATTTTCCTAATTTGGTTTTCACTTAAAGAGAGCGACCATTCAAGTAGCCAGTATTATAGTTTTCCTGATTTGAAGTAATTGATATACCCTAGGGGGTGCCGACTTATACAGGGTGGAGTCCAACTTTTTGGAATATACCGGGGAAGTATAAAGTTAAACCAGTGTAATCACCATTTTTTAACATTTCATTTGATATCATATCTATAGAAGAACTCTTTCCATTTTTCAGTGGTAACATTCCTATTTCACAGTGTACAGGCCAGGAAATGGTTATGATGTAGTTTTTCTGACATGAAATTTATCTATTATACTTTTATGTGTGATTGTTGGGCTTTGTTAAGTTTTTTAAAAAACTGATAAAACTGCAGTGTGAACATCATGAGAGAAATTTGGCGTATTGTAATTTATAGTAATTTCCAGAATGACTTTGGATTTTTATTAATATTGTTATTAATGTTTACATGTGTTTCTGTAATTTTTTCAAATTTCATAATTTCTTTTCTTGTGAGAACATTTTCCTATATTCTCCATTAAAATGTTTTTCATAATTTTTTCTGTTTATGGAACATATACTGTATGTATGTGTTTATTTTACGTGTTTTATAGAGGTCCTCTCTTATAAGTTTAGCGATATTTTTGCACATTCAACAAGTGTTGAGCTGAAGGCTTTAGAGAGGAATCACTATTTATGCAAAAATGAAAATTTAATTTGGAATAGTTTGCTGTGAATATTTTTGTGTAATTTTTTCATTATTCCACAAAAACTTTCCAGGAACTGGTTTTAAATTATTTGAGTTATTTATTTGAAAATCGACAATAAAAGAAAATAAATAAAAAGACATTCAAAATAACCAATTGAATTTTTTTTGATACAAGACAATAATCAATATCTGCATAAATATTTATAGTAGAAAAATATTAAAGTGATACACTAGCATTTTTGTGTGTTACAAATATATCCTGGAAAAGTTACAAACAAAAAAAAAAAAAAAAGGAAATAGTATACAATCCATCAGGGGGGGGGGGGGGGAGGGGGGGGGGATAATAACTTTTTTTCAAGGACATTGCCTTTCACATACATATCCCAACATCATGCCCTTAACTTATACATGTATTACCCAATAATCATTTAAAAAAAAACAGTATTTTCCCTGAGCAAAGTCACCCAATGGGTTTACCCAGAATTTACATAGAAATAGATAAATAAATACACATTTGAAAAAAACTCTCTAAATTCCAAATACAATCACATTTCAATTGTAACCAGAGAGGAGCAAAATGCAGTGGACCAGACCGGAATTCGAAGCTGGGCCCCCTGAATCTCTGGTCATATCCGCTGCACTTTTCTCCTCTCCCATTTTACACAATATATATATGCTATTTGTAAAAATTGTATTTTGGAGGTGGCATATTGTAAAGAGAGCGACCACATACAGATTATAGCCCTGACCTCCACCCTGGAAAGGGTGGGCTCGCGGGGAAGGGTCTGTGTAACTTCCCGAAACCCGGTGGTGCCTCACTCTTGACCTGCGTTATAGTTTATTTTAGTGTTTACAGTGGGGTGTGAGATAGACCAATTCTGTGTTTACATTGTTATTGTTTAATCTTATTTCTTTTCTGTGAGACACTAAAATGTTTCTGTGATTTACCCTATGTGTTTATTTTTATATACATTAGCTTTGTGGTATCAAAGTTTTTTAAATTTAGGAAAGTTTGAACTTCATGAAAAATTGTCAAATTCTGCTTAAAAATCGACAATAAAAGAAAAAAATAAAAAGACATTAATTGCAATAGTTTTTTTCCATCTATATCTGTTATTTGTAGGAGGAAAATCTTAAAGTTGTTCACTCTGTGTGTTACAAATATATCCTACATACATCATGTATACATGTAACATGTATATCTCACATTGCCTGAAACCATTCAACATCAACTTAACTTTACATGTATGATCAATAAACAATTTTAAAAAAAACATTATTTTCCCTGGACACCCCATACCCAGTCCCAGATATAAACTAGAGGTACTGTGAGGAATGAGCTCACTAAATGATACTCCCCGCCTGCCATTGTAATTTCAAAAATTAAGAAATAAAGCTCAAAAAGTAAAAAATACAATGGCAATCTTAAATTGTGAAAGTTTCATTAAATTTTACTCAGTGGTATAAGAGGAGTTGCGGATAAGAAATGTGGCTTCTTAACAGACAGCGGACTTTATATAGAATACTTTTACAAAAAACATAGACTCTCTACTATACATGTATTTGATGGTCAAAGGCAATGGTATGCCCGAGTTCCTAAATTATATGCTTCTGTAAAATTGTGTTCTGGATTGGCATATTGAAGAGGGAGAGAAGGGTGGGCTCTGGGTGTCTGTGGTGTAACCGAAATTTGGGGCCTCACTCTTGACCTGCGTTAATATAGTTTATTTTTGGAAGTTGATTTGGAAACCCCTGGACTCTTTTGCTCGAACTGATTTACCCTCTCCAATACCACCAAAGTTTTGTTGATGTATTTGAACCACCAACACACTCCCTTTTTATATTATTTTGAATTGCCTTTTTTCCAATCGAAAATGTGCAAAATCAAGATTTGAAAGAAATTGGTGTCTAAAGCTTGTTCCCACCTCCGAAGTAAGAAAGATTTTAAAATTTTAAAGCTATGAAATACTGTCTTAATTGTCATGTCAAGACACAGTTCCCATGGTTCCCCTGGGGCTTCTTCGCGGACTTTATATAGAATACTACAGAAAACATAGCTAGTATACATGTATTTGCTTATGCCCCCCCCCCCCCTCAATAATAATGTCTGATCGAGGACGTCTTTGTACAGTATTTGTCAGGGAATTTTTGGTACCCCCCCCCCTTTAGTAGAATTGCTTCCTATCAGAATGAGCTTGTTCCCACCCCAACGAAAGATTTTAAAATTTTGTCTGCTGAGCTCTGCTGGGCTGGGGGATATGTTTAATCCCTTTACCTATACTGCATTCCTCACACAGGTGCAAAGTCCAACCTAGCATACTAAGACGAGTCCTCCCGTGGGAGCCCCACGATACATGTAAACACTGAGCTGTAAACATACCAGTCTGATCGAAGAGAAAAGAAAAATACTTCGAACTGTTTCTTATCTTTTGCTGGAAAATTGTACATTGAAAAAGGATCCGAAGGTTTGATTGATTTTCTTTAATTTGCACAATTTCTTCTTTTATTCGGTTTCTCAAGTCTTCAAATTTATCTAGGTCAGAATGACTATATTTAGAGTATATATCGTGAAAGTTGTATAGAGTTAGAATAAAGTATGCAGAGTGCACGATGTGCTAGTCACGGGCACTGGAAGTTAATGTAAATATATAGTATGTGTATATATAAAAAAGATATACACATACTATATATTTACATTAACTTCCAGTGTGCTAGTAATGAATGGTTGCAATGATTAAGCATTTCAGACATAGGTCTTGAAGGAGAACACTCTGTGTATCTCAATGACAGAGTGTAAAGCAGACCTCTTGTCCAATTTTACATTATGGTTTAATGTTTCAGCTTGAAGTCGATCAAACATAAGATTACTTGGTTCTTTCTCTTCAAAAAACAAGGTCAATACTCTTCAAAAACAATGTCATTCTGTGTGTTTGAAAGAAATTATTGCAAGAAAAATGGTCACCCTCCATTAACGATAAGACACCAGGCCTTTCTGATTTAAAGAAATTGACATGCAGGCAGGCACCATAATCTGCCTGATCATCACTACTTCCCATAAGGAGGTCAGCCGTGAACATATGACGTATCTGTTGCATTTTTAAAAAAAATATATAATCTCCACCGTCACCTCTCTTTATTGTTGTAGTAAGATTGTACTTTCATCTGCACAGAGTGTTATAATTTTATGTCTTCCAATATTTTGATACTGAAGAGCTGCAACATGCACAGAATACAATTAATTTTCTAAACCACTTGAGGCAGGCTGCTGGCAGATAAGTTGATCAAACATTTCATACCAAGATTTAGGATATGCGGTCAACGGAGCATTGGTGTCGGAAGCAAATTGAAAGAGGGGTGTTAAGTGAAAGAAAAAAATGTAAACCTACAAAAGAAACTTAACAAGCGAAAAAGGGGGTGCCCATTGTCCAAACAAGAAAATATTATTTCGTTGTATGTGTGTGCGGGGGGGGGGGGATATCGAACTTCTTGCAGCACCATTTTTTCCGAACACTTCCAACTTACCCTTTTTTTTTTACCTAAACTGCAAGGCGCCTGTGAAAGTGGGGGGGGGGGGTTAACCTATGCTCAAATGTTCAGTTCCTATATTATGTCTATAAAATCTATAAAATTGAAGCCTAAAAATTAAATGCACTATACTGCTGTATTATGTTTTATATAATTTTATATGTAGGCCTAGTATCGGAACATCTTTCTTTTTTTTTTCTTTCTTTTCGAAGGATGCTATACTGCTTTTTGACGTCATAATGTAATCATAGACCTAAAGCGCTTTATATGATGTAATATATTATATTTTCTCCATAATTTTTATCCCTTCCTTGCCTTTCAATTGTGGGATTTTCCTATACTTAGCATCTCGGAGAAATTTTCTACATCTCCTTATTTTATCCGCTAATCCTAAGGTAAATGAAATATTTTATGTTCAGGGAAAAAGGAGAAATAAGTATTATTTAAGTGTTTTTTAAAAGTTTTCCAAACTATGTGTAAACTGATGTCCTGTTATCAATAGATTATCATGAAGGAAATTGTCCGGACAATTGACATTGCAGTTGTAAAGAGGGGAGAGCATATTTTACATTATTTTAAGATGTTTTTTTAAAAGTTAGATCCAAACTATACACATGTAAACTTATGCTAAATCCTGTTACCAAAAATATATTTTTTATTATACGATTCACTGATAAAATGATACAGCTCATTACCTCTTTGCATTTTATATTAGCCAAATACAAGAGAGAAGGAATTAAAATGTAAATTACCAGTCGTATCAATTTGAAATGGTTTTAGTTGCCATGAAAGTAAAGATATAATGTCAGTCATTTTAAAGTTAGATTTTAAAAGAAAGGTATTATCAGGGAAAACTGAGAGTTGAAAAAATAAAATTTTTTTAGAGTCTCTAATGGACACCCTCACCCGAAAAAATATATATTCGCTTTTGTTTTGTTTCCAGAAAAAGAAGCCGTTTCAATAGCTTTCCAAAGCAATTTGTATCAATTCGGAATTTCTCTATTTAGATCAATGCAGGTTAATATAATGTAGTATTTCTTCCACATAGTTGGATCTCAGCCAATCAGAAAAGGAATTATTCAATATATAAAATAATAGAAATCCTAATGGACGCATAAAACTTTATTTTTTAATTCCGTATTACCTGTTGAATTCATAAGCATATATTAAAGTCAATCTAATTAAAATTAGATGTTAAAAAAACCCCAATCATTTGGTTGTGTTACATATCTATAGGCTAAGAATCTTTTTATAGCACTTAATTAAAGTTGTAACCAAATTTTTTAGAACCTGTATACTTCTACGAAATTATTTAAGATCAATTATCTTTAACAACATCCTGCCGTTTAAAGGGTATAATTATATTTTTGGTTTTGTTACTTATTATAATTGATATTTTTTTTAATTGACTGTCGTTGTCACAAATTAATTACTCAGAAGTATCAATATTTCCTCTAGCTCTATATGGCTTGGTGTTATAAATATGACCTCGCATTATACACCTGTATGTATATAAGTATGATAATATTTTATAGTTTTTATTAACTCGGACACATTTTCCAGACTTCTACCCCATTTAATCATCGTTAATAGAACTTCATACAAGTAATGTATAAAACAAGATATCACAGTAGAAAATAGACTTAACGTTTGTATTTTTTATAAAAATATATGTATTGATTTTAGATTCTAATTAATGGATAACTATGTGTTCCTTTTGAAAGAATGTAAATAATCATATTTTCCCAAAAAGTAAATTGTAAAATCTTTTAGATGTCCTCGGTGAAAACGATGAAACATTTTGAAAGAGGGACGAGGCTTGTCCTGAACAGACTAAAATCGAACCGTTTTCTACATAATGGATGTCGAAAGAAACAGTGTCATTTTAAACCAGTCAGCATCAGATGTTTCAGTTCATCAGCAGTTTTAAATAATGTATACACTTCCAATCTCGGAGACCTTCAGCTAGATCAGAAGCCACTGGGACAGTTTATGTTGGAGAAATTCGAAAAATTCGGCGATCGAGTAGCTCTGGTAATTTTTTTCTCATACTCAGTACACTTTGTAAATTCGTAAAAATAATAAAATACTCTTTTATAATGATTATGATAGGGCCACACAGTTCACTATCGCATCATCGTACCAAAGAGATTTGAGTCGATGGTGCGATTAAACGATAATGCGATGACAATGAAGCGATGGTGCGATAACGATGAAGCGATGGCGCGATAGCGCGATGACGATGATGCGATGGCGCGATAGCGCGACGACGATGATGCGATGGTACGATGGAGCGATGACGCGATGGCACGATAGCGATGATGCGTTGGTGCGATAGCGATAATGCGATGGCGTGACAGTGATGATGCGATGCTATATCGTGCCATCGTTATTGCTTTATCGCGCTATCGACATCGTGTCATCGCACCATCGCTCTATCAACTATATAGATAGGATGGCATTCTCAGCAGGTAGTTAATTCGAGCAAAGATTTGATTGCCCAGTGATAATTTACAGACTTTGATTTTGTATTTGATGATCATATTTTAAATAACAAACACGAAGTACCAAGAGGAGAGAGGGAGGAAGACTTTTGTTTTGTATTTGCTTTAAATTTAAATCGCTTTCTCAGAAAGTACAATAGCGATGGGTTTAATTTCACCAGGGACCTATATACTAGTATATACATGTAGGTCCCTGATTTCACGATGCAAGAAATTAATTTAAATTTCGTATATGCATTTACTTGTTTTAATAGTTAATGATAGCATTCACGATGGGTTTAATTTTGCAGAAAAAAATCAATCGCGAACATAGTGAAAGTAAAACCATCGTAATTATTTCCCACGTAATTATTTCCCAATCTACAGTATTAATCCCCCCCCGTTTAGAAACCAAAATCTAGATCACGCAGATTTCGATTTCTTTTACATCATTCACAACATGAGTGTATTGTTAACTTTATCTTGATTATCAAACTATATTTTAATAATCTTCTAACTTGTTATATGTCTGGCAATAAAGACATGGTTAATTTTTATGCCAAGTGAAGTTAATTCACCCAGTAAGATCTATTTCCGATATGTATTCTGTTCATACTTTCACAACCTGACACCATTTCTCTTCTCAATGGCGCATGCGCAAAAGAGTCGATAGCGCGATAGTGCGACAATGCGATGACGATAGTGCGATAGAGCACTGATGATGACACGATAGAGCATCGCTTCATCGTTATCGCGTTATCGTATCATCGCTATCGCACCATCGCAGCATCGCTATCGTGCCATCGCGTCCACTTTATCGCTCCATCGCACCATTGCTTCATCGTCATCGCAGTATCGCGTCATCGTCATCGTGCTATCGCACCATCGCTTCATCATTATCGCTTCATCGCTCCATCGTCATCGCATTATCGCGTCATCGCACCATTGACTCAAACCTCGATGGTGCGATGATGCGATAGTGAACTGCGTGGCCCTATCCGGATTCCATACTTTTGTAATGAATATAACAGGTCACATCATGAAAGTAGTATTGTTTTGAAAGGGAAAGAAATATTATCATGGTGCAAGAGTGCGATAGCAATAATGCGATGACACGACAGTGCGTGGATTAAAAATGAGCATGCATACCCAAGTATATCGTATTAATGCGACATCGACATAGCTCTGTTTTGCACCAACACTTCATCGATCGCATCATCGACATTGCATCGTCGGAACATTGCTATCGCAACATCGCTTCATCGTAATCGCATTATCGTGTCAATCCACCCAACCCCAACCCCAAGCCACGGTTCGGAGTCCGCATGTAGCACAGAATGGGAGAGGATCGTATGTATAGAATCTATGGAATCCGGATAGGGCCACGCACTTCACTATCGCACCATCGAGCATCAACTTAAAGGTCGATGGCGCGATAACGATGAAACAGTGGTGCGATAACGATGAAGCGATAGCGCGATGACGATGATGCTATGGCGCGATAATGCGATGGCGATGGTGCGATAGCACGATTGAGCGATAGTGAATATCGCTTCATCGTCATCGTACTATCGCACCATCGTCATCGCATCATCGTGTCATCACTATCGCACCATCGCGTCATCGTACCATCGCGTCATCGCATTATCGCACCATCATCATCGCATTGTCGCGCCATAGCATCATCGTCATCGCGCTATCGCACCATCACTTCATCGCTATCGCACGATCGCCTCATCGTCATCGCATTATCTCTTCATCGCACTATCGACCTAAACCTCGATGGTGCGATGATGCGATAGTGAAGTGCGTGGCCCTATCTGGCTTCCATAAGAATCCGGATAGGTACATGCTGTGGAATCTGGATAGGGCCACGCAGTTCACTATCGCACCATCGAGGTCTGGGTTGATAATGCATTGACACGATAATGCGATGACGATGAAGCGATGGTGCGATAATGTTATGGGTCAGAATTACCCGAAATGCCAGCAAAGATCAATAACACAATTTAAACTTAACAATAATTTATTTACAGTAATATATAATAAATATATCAAACATAAAGTACAAACTTAGCAAGAATCTAAAAATACATACATCAGAGTGTCCGTTTCTGCACACAATGTCCCAGTGAAAATATATATCCCAGTTATATCTCAATAGTGCTTATACGACAAAGTATTATTATGCATCGAATTGACAGGGTATTTATACAGTAATATAAATCTAGAATATTCTAGAAATTGTTAAAACATGATATTACTGGAACAATCTGGACATACACAAAATTTAAGAATGTTCTAGATAAAATGACCGAACATGTTGACCACTCTGGAATGTTCAAGAAACTTAATGTTACTAATTATATACATAATGAAACAATACACATCTCACAACACCTCCCCCCTTAAAAAGTTTGAATGTCAATGAAAAACTTAAATTGTAAAACATGTACATTAATACAAAATCTAATATATTTACGATACTCTTGACAAGGCGTCTGCAATAACATTGTCTTTGCCTTTGATATGCTTAATTGTTATGTTGTATTCTTGTAACAACAAACTCCATCTAGTCAGTCTTTGATTCTTGTTTGACAATTTATGCAAAAATGTCAGGGGGTTGTGATCAGTATACACAAGAATTGGATGCAAAGTAACATTCAAATAAACATCAAAATGCTGTAAAGCTAACAACAAAGCAAGGCATTCTTTTTCAATAGTAGAATAATTTCGTTGACATTTTGTAAGTTTCTTTGAAAAATAAGAAACAACTCTATCTACATTATCACTATGTTCTTGAAACAAAGCTGCCCCGATTCCAACATCACTAGCGTCAACAGTAAGCTTAAATTGCTTAGAAAAATCTGGAGTTGACAGAACTGGGTTGCTCATCAGGATAGATTTGATTTTATGAAAGGATTTTTCACAGTCCTTTGTCCATTCAAAGTTAACCGTCTTTTGTAAAAGATTTGTAAGTGGACTAACTACTGAGGAAAAATTTGGACAAAATTTTCTGTAAAACCCAGCCATGCCCAAAAACCTCATTAATTCTTTCTTGTTTGTAGGAATCGGGAACTTTGCAATAGCTTCCACTTTAGCCATAATGGGTGTAACATAACCTTGACCTACTTTATGACCTAAATACTCTACATAATAGGGATGTCAAATCGGTCAATTTTCAATACTCGGTTACTCGGACATTTTTCCGATCGAGTACCCGGGTACTCGGTAAAAGTGTAAATAAATATGAACAAGTAAATTGAAGACTGTAAAACATTGTAAACTCTTGTAGAAATAAAACCAGATGCACTGATATGAGGCTTATCCGTAAATGTATTTCTGTTGATGATGAACACTTCGTGCCCGACGAAATTTAATATAACATTTTTTTAAAATTCAATTTATTTATCAGAAAAACACAAGAAATAAAATCAAAAGTTGTTCATTGTGTTTTTGTTTAAAAAAAATAATCTGCTCCGTAATTGTAATGTAATTCTTTGTCGCGTTTGACGACCAGGTATCAGTCGTCAGAGCTACGTACAGTATCAACTTGAACTTGATCAAGTTTTCCTAATAGAGCGGATTTACGATTTTCGTACACTTTTTCGATCCTAGATTTTATAATATTTCAGGACGGTATTTTGTAGTTTGGTGCAACGATGGTCATTGTTTTTTTAAAGCCTTCGCCTTCAACCAGTTGTATTGGCATGTAATCAAACACAACCATATGAACAATCGCACGTGTAATATCATCCGCTCTTTTCCCGAGAATTTAATTACGGCTTCTCGGAGAATTGAGAAAATTATGAAATTTATTTAAACGTAATGGATTTAAACGATGTTCAGTGAAAACAAATAATTGAAGCCAAACAAAAAATAAGGGTAAAAGACAGCCAAAGGTGAGAAAGGTCAGGTACCCCAGGTGCTTGGTCATGATAATTACTGCTTACGATAACACTGCCACAGGCGATAACGGTCATTTAGAATCGTAGTAAACCCTAATTACTGTATGTGCAAGTGCAATGAGCATTTTACGTTTTAAAGCAGATTGTTTAATACATTAATGAATAAGCTTAGAAATATTCAAAAATATACATCCGAGTAACCGAGTACCGATTTTAGTATTCGATACTCGGACGTCCGATCGAGTACCCGGTTAACCGGGTACTCGTTGACATCCCTACTACATAAGCATGACAAAATTCGCTCTTCTCAAGATTCACAGTTAAATTTGCTTTAGCTAAAATGTCAAATAAAGCACGCATGATTCGGAGATGTTCGTCCCATGTGTTGCTGTATATGACGACATCATCAACGTAGGCCTCGCATCCCTCAAGGTCTTGAAGAAGGGAGTGAATCATCCTTTGGAATGTAGCCGGTGCGTTTTTCATGCCAAAAGGCATTACTTTATACTGGTAAAGTCCATCTCGTGTAGCAAAAGCAGATATTTCTTTTGCTCTTTCTGTTAACGGTACTTGCCAGTAGCCTTTCAACAGGTCAAATTTACTGACAAATTTCGCGTTTCCAATGTTGTCAATACAGTCATCGATTCTAGGTATTGGATATGAATCAGTTTTGGTAACAGAATTCACCTTTCTAAAGTCTGTACATAATCTGTACGAACCGTCCTGTTTTGGTACAAGAATACACGGTGAGCTCCAATCACTTTTACTAGGTTCAACAATGTCATTGTCCAACATGTACTGCACTTCCCTTCTTAGGTACTGCAATTTTATTGGATTCAGACGGTACGGATGTTGTTTGATAGGCAGAACGTCACTCACTATGACATCATGACAAGCTGCATTAGTTTTCTTTGGAACATCCGAAAAGATTTGATGATACTCATTCATCAAGTTTTTAACTTGTTCTTTTTGGTGAATGTTCAAATGTCCAAGTTTGGCATCAAAATCAGCCAAAATTTCTGAATTTTTCAAGCGGACACTCTGATTACAATCTTTCTCATTCATTTCTACATTTGTATCACTTTCAATACAATTTTGAACAGTCTTAGCATTGGCTAAAGTGGAAACTGGTTTTACAGAATTTCGGTCACACCTTTCAAAATACTCTTTTAACATGTTAATGTGACAAACCCGTTTCTCTTTACGTCGACCTGGTGTCTTAACTACATAGTTTACATCACTGATCTTGCTTTCAATTTCATAAGGACCATAAAATCTGGCCTGTAAAGGATGACCAGGAATAGGTAAAAATACAAGAACCTTATCACCTGGCTTAAACACCCTATTTCTGGCATCTTTGTCATACCACATTTTCATTTTCATCTGAGAATTCTTCAAATTTTCTTGTGCTAATTTACAAGCATTGTAAAGTTTTTCTTTAAAATTAGACACATAATCTAAAAGATTAAGATCACTAGTCTCAGTCAGCCACTTTTCCTTCAACAATTTCAAAGGACCTCTAACCTCTGACCGAACACCAATTCAAAAGGACTGAACCCAAGAGACTCCTGGACTGCTTCTCGTGCAGCAAATAACACAAGATGAACCCCTTCATCCCAGTCTTTTTCATACTGGTAACAATATGTCTTCAGCATTGTTTTTAGGGTTTGATGAAAACGTTCTAGCGCTCCCTGGGACTCAGGATGATAAGCAGTTGATCTATATTGCCTTATACCCAACTCATGCATGACTTGCTGGAACAACCCCGACATAAAATTTGAGCCTTGATCCGACTGAATTGCCTTGGGTGCTCCTACAAAACTGAAAAACTTGGTTAGGGCCTTAACTATGCTCTTTGCCTTTATATTCCTTAGAGGTATGGCTTCAGGAAATCGAGTGGATGTACACATAATGGTAAGTAAATACTGGTTTCCAGATCTAGTCCTAGGCAAAGGTCCTACACAATCCACCAACACTCGACTAAACGGTTCTTCAAAAGCTGGAATTGGTTGAGCCATAGGTGTATCGTGAGCTAAACTCATGACATCTCGACGATAAGCAGCTGGGACCACTATCTGGTGAACAACACGCCACACTTCATCTGGAGAGGCGTCAGGTGGTCGCCATTTTCGCATAAGGATGCCATCTTTCATATAGAAGCATTCTCCAACTTTAGTAGCCTCTTCTGGTGGAAGTGCCCTCTTACTAAGTTGAATGATATCTGGGTCTTTATGTTGTTCAGAGAGTAAACGTTCTCGGCTGAGGATGTCCTTGCCTTGGCTAACTAGTGGATGCAACTCATCATCCTCACCACCAAATTTTGGTAAAAGTTCTTTCTTCTCTTGCTTCTTGATATTGTGTGGTTCCATGCTTGTTTGAGTGCCATTAAGGTCAGATAAGAAAGTGTCATTCAAATCAATATCAACAGAGGAATTCGTCTCGTCAAAGGCTTGAGTATGGTCTGCCTCCATTTCTCGTCTTCTGGCCATCGCTCTAGTAACAGCAAACGCTGGATAAATGTCATCATCTTCATCATTATACATGACATCTGGAGTGATCTTCTCACAAACTATAGGATCTGGTACAACTTTTCCACCAGCCAGATCGTTGCCTAACAACAAAGAAATGCCTGGAACGGGAAGAGTAGGTCGAACACCTACGATAACAGGTCCAGTAACTAAATCTGACTTCAAACTAATTCTATGCAGGGGAACATCAATGACGCCTAGCTCCACACCCTGTAATAAAACTGACTCACCAGTAGAAGTCTGCTCAGACAAAGGAAGCACGCCCTCTAACAATAACGTCTGTGCAGCACCAGTATCTCTCAAAATCTGGACAGGTTTTATTTCGCTAGAGTCACCGAGTGAAACAAATCCCTGAGACATAAAGGGCTTATAATCCTCCATAGAATCAATAGAACTGGACTGTGAACCCTGGACATCAGGAGTGTCAGAACAAATCGAAACTAAGGCTTCTCTATCACCTCTAACTGCCGCACAAGCATGTGGCTGAGTTTTATCAAAATCATTTTTTCTCTTAAGTTTAAAGCATTCACTGATCAGATGACCCTTTTTCTTACAATAACCACAAGTAGGAAGCGACCCTATTCCAGACGATCCTTCAACACGTCCTGAACCGGACTTAAAACCACCTTGGGATGGAGACTGGGAACTTGTGAAAGACTGAGACCCTGAACCACTCTTTTTATATGTGTCTGAATTGGTAGAATTACTGCTAGTCTGAGATCTTGAAACAAAATTCTTTTTATAAGACAGAGCATAAGTATCAGATATGACTGCTGCCTCTTCAAGAGTTTTCACATTCTTATCTTCTAAATGTGTTTTCAAATCTTGAGGAACACATTCCTTAAACTCTTCTACCAGGATGACTTGGCGCAAATTAGCAAAAGTTTTATCAAGTTTCTTAGATCTAAACCAGTGATCGAATAAATCTTCTTTCTCTCGTGAAAATTCAACAAATGTTTGATTATCAAACTTTCTATACTTTCTGAACTTTTGTCTATACGCTTCAGGTACTAATTCATATGCTTTTAATATTGCTGCTTTGACCTTCTCATAGTCTGAACTCTCAACTACCCCTAGTGCAGAGTATACCTCAGCCGCTTTTCCAACCAGTACACTTTGTAACATTGTTGACCAAACATTTCGTGGCCATTTAAGATTCTCTGCTACCTTTTCGAATTGTGGAAAATATTTGTCTACAGATTTTTCTTGAAATTTTGGAACTAATCTGATATTTTTTGCTGGATCAAATTCAGTTTTGACAACTGACGGTTCTGGTTGGTTCTGTAATTTTAATTTCTCTAATTCAAAGTTCATTTCACGCTCTCTTTCTCGCTCTTGTCTTTCTCTTTCTCGCTCTTGTCTTTCTAATTTGTCTAATTCAAATTTTCGTTCACTCTCTCGTTCTTCTCTTTCTCTTTCTAATTTTTCTCTTTCAAATCGCATTTTCTCTAACTCTAATTGAAACTGATATTCTGCCATTTTATAAGAGCCTAACTCTGATTTAACTGTATATTCTGGAAGATCGTATTTTTCAAAGATGTTTTCTTCTACTAGTTTGTTTGCAACCTTAATTCTAATGTCTTGCTTTCTCTGAGAGGATTTAACATCTAACCCAAAATGCAAACCTAATGCGATCAAGTCATCCTTTTTTAACGTATCAAAAACCTGAACACTTGGTGAACTAAGAAAGTCTGTGACCGAAAACACCATGTTGATTTCTGCTGGCTTATAATTAAATTTAAGGTTCAATTAACAAAAATTCTGACAATAAACTGCAAAAGTGCAAGAAATTCTTTATCCCGGACGAGCCCCCAATTCTGTTATGGGTCAGAATTACCCGAAATGCCAGCAAAGATCAATAACACAATTTAAACTTAACAATAATTTATTTACAGTAATATATAATATATATATCAAACATAAAGTACAAACTTAGCAAGAATCTAAAAATACATACATCAGAGTGTCCGTTTCTGCACACAATGTCCCAGTGAAAATATATATCCCAGTTATATCTCAATAGTGCTTATACGACAAAGTATTATTATGCATCGAATTGACAGGGTATTTATACAGTAATATAAATCTAGAATATTCCAGAAATTGTTAAAACATGATATTACTGGAACAATCTGGACATACACAAAATTTAAGAATGTTCTAGATAAAATGACCAAACATGTTGACCACTCTGGAATGTTCAAGAAACTTAATGTTACTAATTATATACATAATGAAACAATACACATCTCACAACAATAAGGATGAAGCGATGGCGCGATAATGCGATGACGATAGTGCGATAGCACGACGGAGCAATGACACAATAGTGCAATAGCGATGACACAATAGCGCGATAATGTGATGGCGCGATAACGATGACAATGAAGCGATGTTCACTTTTACTCTATCGTTTTATCGCACCATTGTCATTGCATTATTTTGCCATCGCATCATCGTCATCGCGCTATCGCACCATAGCTCTATCATCATCTCACCATCTCTTCATCGTTATTGCATTATCGCGCTATCGACCTATTAGTTGATGCTTGATGGTGCGATAGTGAACTGCATGGCCCAATCCAGAATCCATAACATGCAGTTTACTTTCACACCATTGAGCTTTGACTTAAAGGTCGATGTGCAATCATGAAATGGCGCGATAACAGTGAAGCAATAGTAGGATGATATGGAATCCGGATAGGGCCACGCAGTTCACTATCGCATCATCGCACCATCGAGTTTTGAGTCGATGGTACGATGTCGCGATAATGCGATGACGATGGCGCGATGGTGCGATAACGATGAAGCGAAGACGCGATAGTGCGATGACGATAATGCGATGGCGATGATGCGATGAAGCGATAATGCGATGACGCGATGGCACGATAGCGATGGTGCGATAGCGATGATGCGATGGCGCGACAGTGATGATGCGATGCTACATTGTGCCATCGTTATTGCTTTATCGCGCTATCGACATCGTGTCATCGCACCATCGCTCTATCGACTATATAGATAGGATGGCATTCTCAGCAGGTAGATAATTCGAGCAAAGATTTGATTGCCCAGTGATAATTTACTATGGAATCCGGATAGGGCCAGGCAGTTCACTATCGCATCATCGCACCATCGAGGTTTAGGTCGATAGTGCGATGAAGAGATAATGCGATGACGATGAGGCGATGGTGCGATAGCGCGATCGATGATGCTATGGCGCGACAATGCGATGACGATGGTGCGATAATGCGATGACGCGATGGTACGATGACGCGATGGTGCGATAGTGATGACACGATGATGCGATGACGATGGTGCGATAGTACGATGACGATGAAGCGATATTCACTATCGCTCAATCGTGCTATCGCACCATCGCCATAGCATTATCGCGCCAAAGCATCATCGTCATCGCGCTATCGCATCATCGCTTCATCGTTATCGCGCCATCGCATTATCGCACCATCGACCTTTAAGTTGATGCTCGATGGTGCGATAATGAAGTGCGTGGCCCTATCCGGATTCCATAGAATATTGCTTCTTCGTTATCGTATCATTGCACCATCGCGTCATCACACTATTGCTCCATCATGCTATCGTATTGTCACACCATTGCTTGATCATCATCGCATTTCACGTCATCATACTGTCGACCTTAACCTTGGTGGTGCGATGATATGATGGTGATGAACTGCACGATCCTATCTGAATTCCATACAAATGGAATCCAGATAAGGCCTTGTAATACACTATAGCACTATCTAGGTTCAGGTCGATTGTGCGATAAAGATGAAGCTATGGTGTGATAACGAAGCAACAATGTGATTACGATGATGAGATGGAGCGACAATGCGATGATGATGGTGCATTAACTATGGAATCCTGATAGGGCCACGCATTTCAATATCGCATCATCGCACCATCGAGGTTTGAGTCGATGGTGCGATGACGCGATAATGCGATGACGATGAAGCAATGAAGCGATAACGATGAAGCGATGGTGCGATAGCGCGATGACGATGATGCGATGGCGCGATAGTGTGATGACGATGAAGCGATGGTGCGATGACGCGATGGCACGATAGCGATGCTGCGATGGTGCGATAGCGATGATACGATAACGTGATAACGATGAAGCGATGCTCTATCGTGTCATCATCAGTGCTCTATCGCACTATCGTCATCGCATTATCGCACTATCGTGCTATCGACTCTTTTGCGCATGCGCTATTGAGAATAGAAATGGCGTCAGGTAGTGAAGATATGAACAGAATATATATCAGAAATAGATCTTACTGGGTTAAAAAACTTCACTTGGGCATTAAAATTAACCATGTCTTTCTTGCCAGACATATAACTAGTTAGAAGATTGTGAAAATATAGTTTGATAATCAAGATAAGTTTGACAATATACTCATCTTGAGACTGATGTAAAAGAAATCGAAATCCGCGTGATCTAGATTTTAGTTTTTAAACGGGGGGGGGGGGGGGGGGAGGGGGGGGTAATATTGTGGATTGGAAAATAATTACGATGGTTTTAGTTTCACTATGTTTGCAATTCATCTTTTATCCGCAGAATTAAACCCATCGTGAATGCTATCTTTAACTATTAAAAACGAGTAAATGCTTATACGAAATTTAAATCAATTTCTTGCATCGTGAAATCAGGGACCTATATACCAGTATATAGGTCCCTGGTGAAATAAAAACCATCGCTATTGTACTTTCTGAGAAATCGTGAAATTTTAGCACCGTTAAATACAGTATTCACAATCAAGAAAATTAAAAGCAAACAAAAGACATAAGTCTTCCTCCCTCTCTCCTCTCGGTACATGTACTTCATGTTTGTTATTTAAAATATGATTATCAAATACAAATTTAAAGTCAATTTATTATCACTGGGCAATCAAATCTTTGCTTGACTTTTAACTACTAATGGTAATACACATGGAAGTTCTTCTGTATAAAACCATGATTTCTTTATTATCGTATCCGTTAATGAAATATTCTTGAATCTTTTCATCAACAAACGCGATGTTGTGCAATGACTGCTGGGAATGCCATCCTATCTATATAGTCGATAGAGCGATGGTGCGATGACATGATGTCGATAGCGCGATAAAGCAATAACGATGACACAATATAGCATCGCATCATCACTATCGCGCCATCGCATCATTGCTATCGCATCAACGCAGTATCACTATCGTGCCATCGTGTCATCGCATTATCGCTTCATCGTACCATCGCATCATCGTCGTCGCGCTATCGTGCCATCACATTATCGTCATCGCGCTATCGTGTCATCGCTTCATTGTAATCGCACCATGGCGTCATCGTCATCGCATTATCGCGTCATCGGACCATCGACTCAAATTTCGATGGTGCGATGATGCCATATTGAACTGCGTGGCCCTATCCGGATTCCATGATTAACACAACAAAGCAATGGTGTATGGAATCCGGATAGGGCCATGCAGTTCACTATCGCACCATCGAGCATCGTCTAAAAGGTCGATGACGCGATAATGCGATGGCGCGATAACAATGAAGCGATGGTGCGATGACGATGGAGCTATGGTGCAATAGCGCGATGACGATGATGCGATGGCACGATAATGCGATGACGATGGTGTGATAGAAAGATAGAGTAAAAGTTAATATCGCTTTATCGTTATCATATCATCTCACCATCGTCATCGCACCATCATGTCATCGCTATTGCACCATCGCGTCATCGAACTATCGCTCCATCGTGCTATCGCACCATCGTCATCGCATTATCGCACCATCGCTTCATTGTCATCGTGCTATCGCACCATCGCTTCATCGTTATCGCATCATTGCTTCATCGTCATTGTATTATCGTATCATCGCATTATCAACCCAAACCTCGATGGTGCGATGATGCGATAGTCAATAGTAAACTGCGTGGCCCTTTCGGGATTCCATAATGGTGCGATAGCAATGACACGATAGTGCGACGAAGATGGCACGATGGTTCCATAACAATGAAGCGATATTCACTATCGTTGCATAATGCTATCGCACCATAGACATGGCATTATTGCATCATCATCATTGCACTATCGTACCATCGTTTCATTGTTAACGCACCATCACTTCATTATCGCGTCATCGCATTTTCGCGATGGATTGTGATGATGACCCAACCCTCGATGATCATGCGATGATGGCCCTATTCAGATTCCTGTAAGTGCTGTGTCATTTATAAACTAATTTAATAAAATGTTATCTTCTACAGGTGGATTTTCCAACAGATAGAAAATACACCTACAGTCAACTAAGGGGATGTGTAGTGAAAGTGGCCAGTGCACTGACGAGGTTAGGATATAAGAAAGGTGACGTCATATCTATCCACAGTGTCAATATCCCAGAATTCACTATCCTCTTACTGGCTGCAGCTTCAGCAGGGATAATTGTCACAACTTCAAACCCAGCATATACGGCAGGTACCAGACATCGATTTACGCTATCTTAATAGTTATTAAACATCTTGTGTAATATCTTTTGTTGATGACAACTTCTGTTTGACTCATCATATTTTAACGGATTTCCCCCCTAAAAAGTAGGTTAAACATATATAGGCCTATCAAGTTTTACAATCATGTTACCAGAAACACATAAATTAATATAAGGTACTGTGAAGGGGTTATAAATTTTCGCCCGTCTTATTTTCGCTATTCACACTTAGGCCTACAAACAATTTTGCCCTGCTTTAAATTCGCCCAATCATAGTTTTGTTTAAGAAATTATACTGTATTCTTTGAATTTGCCCCGTTTTAAATTTGACCAAATGAGGGTAGGGCGAAAGGGGCGAAAATAAAACGAGAGTGAAAATTTCCCTGTATATACAGTATTAAAAGTGCAAATGAGATATCTGTTAATTTCCAGGCGAGCTTTCTCGACAGCTAGAACATGCCAATGCAAAGGCTGTGTTTACTATTCCACAGCTGGTGCCTGTTGTCAAGGATGCCATTGATAGCTCTGATTCCCTGCAATCGCTGAAAAATGTACGTATATATATACATTAAAGGGTAATATCCCTCTGCTAAGAGAGATAACTTTCTGAAGACAATTTCCCATGAAATTCAATGAATTGTCACGTCAGATTTTATAGATTTCATTCACAAGGACCAATTTATAGTCAACTCAATCGAATCTAGTACAACGTTCAGATGTGGATTTCTAGTTTCTATTGCCAATATTTTTATTAATTATTTATGTTTTACCTAAAACATTTAAACTCAGTTCCTTTAAACGGTGTAAATTGAGATATTTCTATCTCTAATCTTATAATACATTTAATTGTTACAGAAATTTCAGATGCAGAATTGTTTACTTTTAATTAATATTTTGTTTCACTAAAAAATATTTTCAAGAGTGATGATGGAAAGATAACTCTTGTTGATTGATGCATATTGAAAACAATTTAATTGATATTCTAGCTGATTTAAAAACCAATGCTTCAGTAAATGTTTTTTAATGAGAATTAGATAGGTATGAGAGTAAATATTATTTCCATATATACCTCATATTTTTAATTTTTTTGTGAGATAAAAAATAATTGATCTTTCTATTTACCATAAATTTTCTTCACGTCATGATTTGACAGATTATTCATTTCTGAAAAAGTAAGCACCGCTTCATACTTCAAACTATTTTCCATTTGAATTTAATGCTATAGTTGTTGATGAAAATCAGTGTTTGGAATTTTTTTAAAAAAATTGTGAAATTTGGAGTAGAGGCCGGATATTGCCCCTTAATATACACTTTTAATTAACTTGATTATATTAACTTGATTATACATTCCTCACACTTAAAATGTATGTACTTGTCTTTCTATCTATACTCATTAAAACACTTGAAAATGTGCATATCTAACTAACTCTTGTTAGAAATAAAAAGATCAATTCAGGGTTTAACAATTTAACATTTTTAAAAAATATTGCTTCAAAACAATTACTTTTTAAACAAAATTATCCCTCTTTCTCCAAATATTAAGCTCTAATCCCCAATCTGCCTGTAGGTGTGTCTAAATGTGTGAGTGGTAGAGTAAAAAAGAATCACAAGACTCACAAGCCTTTAAAAATACAAATTGTATATTTTAGTGTTTTGTATAGTAGAAACCATTCTTGATTTGGTAGAGCATCACTGTGTTTGGGGAGAGTGAGGGATGTAGGCCATTTGCTAACCTTATGCAAGACGATGGAAAAGCTTTCCCAGAAAACATTGTCATTGATCCCCTGGAGGATGTGTGTGTTCTCCCATACTCTAGTGGCACCACGGGGCTCCCCAAGGGAGTCATGTTAACCCACGATAACCTTGTTGCCAACCTGCAGCAATTCAGGTATTTACTCACACTATGATCTGTATTTAATTTTTGCTACACAACTTATTTATTCAGTGTTTTTTTTTTGCATGTGATAAAGTGGATTAGTACAGAGATGATAGATGTAAGCACTTGGTTTACATATGATTTGTATACAATCTTAGTCCATAAAGACTTCCAGAAGCACAATTCTTTTTAATTCATCAATGCGTATCACTAACCAACAATCATGGCATAGTAAAGAATTCTATATGAATCTAATCAATATTTTGGTTAATGGCATATATAAGGTCAATTACAAAGAACAACAGTATAAAGTAACAGTTTTTTGCCTCTGTATATTGTAGACAAATTCTGAATGTAAGCGAGGATGACACAGCCCTGGGTATTCTCCCCTTCTTTCATATTTACGGAATGTGTCCAGTAATGATGGGAGTCCTGGTAGATGGAGGGAAACTTGTGACCTTGCCAAAGTTTGACCCTGAGCAGTTTCTCAAGGCTCTAGAGGCTCAGAAGGTACACTTGTCTTTTTGGTGCTTTTACATTACTTTGAAAATCCGGTTTTTGCAAGACTCTTAATATTTCTTTTTAAAAAATTTAAAAAAAATGAACTTTTCTATAGAATGTTTCGTTATATTTGGTGAACTAAGATTGGAAAACTGCAAAGTTGATCAATTTTCCTTTTTAAATCAAGGTAACACAGCTTCATATCGTGCCCCCCATTGTATTGTTCCTGGGAAAACACCCAATGGTTTCCAAGTTTGATCTTAGTAACCTGAATACCATGACATCCGGAGCAGCACCCCTGGGTGAAGGTCTTACACACGAGGTCATGAAGAGACTGAACGCTGTCATCAGACAAGGTATCTCTAAACTGTTTCTATTTATTATCTATCCTCAGTGTACCACCATCTTATAACAAGCATATTTAACATCACTTATTGCTTCATTATTTACATGTATTTGCAGGGTATGGCCTGACAGAGACCAGTCCTGTCACCCATCTTGATGTCATACCTCCAAACCCAGGGACCATAGGCTGTGTTATCCCCAACACACAGTGTAGGGTACGCAATCACTATCCACTATCCCCAACACACAGTGTAGGATACATAATCACTATTCACTATCCCAACACCCAGTGTAGGGTACGTAATTACTATCCACTATCCCAACACACAGTGTAGGGTACGTAATCACTATCCACTATCCCAACACCCAGTGTAGGGTACGTAATTACTATCCACTATCCCAACACACAGTGTAGAGTACGTAATCACTATCCACTATCCCAAACACACAGTGTAGGGTACGTAATCACTATCCACTATCCCAAACACACAGTATAGAGTACGTAATCACTATCCACTATCCCAACACACAGTGTAGGGTACGTAATCACTATCCACTATCCCAACACCCAGTGTAGGGTACGTAATTACTATCCACTATCCCAAACACACAGTGCAGAGTACGTATTCACTATCCACTATCCGAACACCCAGTGTAGGGTACGTAATTACTATCCACTATCCCAAACACCCAGTGTAGGGTACGTAATCACTATCCACTATCCCAAACACACAGTGTAGAGTACGTAATCACTATCCACTATCCCAACACACAGTGGAGGGTACGTAATCACTATCCACTATCCCAAAACCCAGTGTAGGGTACGTAATCACTATCCACTATCCCAACACACAGTGTAGGGTACGTAATCGCTATCCACTATCCCAAACACACAGTGTAGAGTACGTAATTACTATCCACTATCCCAACACACAGTGTAGGGTACATAATCACTATCCACTATCCCAAACACACGGTGTAGGGTACGTAATCACTATCCACTATCCCAGTGTGAGGTACGTAATTACTATCCACTATCCCAAACACAGTGTAGAGTACGTAATCACTATCCACTATCCCAACACCCAGTGTAGGGTACGTAATTACTATCCACTATCCCAACACACAGTGTAGGGTACATAATCGCTATCCACTATCCCAAACACACAGTGTAGAGTACATAATCACTATCCACTATCCCAAACAAACGATGTAAGGTACACATTCACTATCCACTATCCCAAATATGTAATCACTACCCTCTATTCCAAATACACAGTGTAGGGTACATAAATGTACTTGCTATTATCTATAATGACCATTTCATTCCATACAGTACACAGTGTAGGGAACGTAATCACTATCCTCTTCTGACATGAAATCAAATATAGTATCTTCTCTTTATGAAGTCTTGTCTTACTTTGAAAAAAAAATGCTTACTATAACTGATGCAGTTAATGCTAACTTTAAATACCTCTCCATTAGGTAGTGAATCCAGAAACTGACGAGGACGTACCAGAAGGGGAGGTGGGAGAAATCTGTGTGAAGGGACCTCAGGTAATGAAGGGGTACCTCAACAACCAGAAAGCCACAGACGACATGATCAAAGATGGCTGGCTACATACAGGTTCATTCTTATCCCATTATAATCCTTCAAACCAGAGTGTTTTACTTTAGTAATGAATCACAAACTTCTCAATATGTTTTCATCTATTAAACTTTCAGGAGATATAGGGCATTACGTGAAGGAGAAGGGAGTGTTTATGATAACAGACAGACTCAAGGAACTTATAAAATACAAAGGAAATCAGGTAAGTAAAGGAGTCACATATCATCAGTTAAAGGTGTTCAATTTTATTCCATGAATATATACCAAAATGTTTATAAAAAAATTATTATTAAATGTATTTTTACACACTAATTATTCTCTATTCCATTTTGCACTTGACATATTCTTAGTTATTTTTGAAAAAAAATAACCATAAAGTTGAATCTCGAGACTTGCTTGTTTGCTAGGTGGCCCCAGCAGAACTAGAGGACCTACTTTTACAGCACCCCGCTGTACAGGATGTGGCCGTGATTGGACTTCCTGATGAGGACGGAGGAGAAGTTCCCATGGCTTACGTCGTCAAGAAACCAAACCAAGAGGCTTCAGCTCACGACATTGCTGCCTTTGTTGAAGGTCAGTGTTAAATATTTAAAATCAAGGTTATACAGAATTGTTAAAATCAAATTTAACTTATTCTTTTAATACTGATAGAAAGTAATTACAGCCTCAATCTGAGTCCATGATGTTTTTATAACTAGTTTTGCTTCCTCTGTAGGCAATGTTGCACCATACAAAAAACTGCGAGGAGGAGTGGAGTTCATCAACGAAATCCCAAAGTCCCCCAGCGGAAAAATTCTTCGAAGGATTCTCAAAGAATCCCTCCCAAAACCAACGTGAATTTGAGGATTTTAGCTAGAAGTTCTTAATTTTAGCATGAAGTTATAAATTTTACCATATCATAAAGTGACAAAGTCATTTAACAAGATGTTCTGGCTGTGATTAATACATTGTACATGTGGCAGCAAATCCTGGTTTTACACTAACTCATTTTATTTACTTCTAAAGAAAAGATTTTATATATGATTGTACATTTAATATATATAGTTAATTTTACCTAACATCTTGGAATTATTTTTATGGGAACAGTAGTCCTTTTACTTGTATGCAGCTGTATTGCAATAAATTATACAACCAATATACTGCACTGTTGATTAATATGTACATGTATTTCAGCAAATAAAAGAAGAAGAAACACAAGACTACAACAAATCTATTTAAAATCATGAATCACAGATAACAAATTGACATAGCAGTTATACATGAATATTGCACAAGTATGGCTTCACATGATGAAGGTATATCATCATATCAACAACCTTATAACAATAGTTTTTATTCTTATCAATACTAAAACGGTCAATTATTGAATGGCAAGTCCATTGTATAATGATTATACCCAATGGATCCTCGATCCAACTAGTGGCTGGAATGTGTTATAGAATGTCACTGTATTCCTCACTTTCTGGACTTCTTGCTGGACTGTAAAGGAAAAAAATAGGATAACTTAAAATATATAAATCTGACTAATATGTACTAGTAAAAAACAAGATGTGTTTGTGAAACACTGATGCCCCCGTATGGCAACATAGCAAAGATTATGCTTTTCATAAATGCAAATTTAATTAATTGGTACCAAAAGTAGGGTATTCTCACTGGAAAACAATTGTGAAATTTGAAAGTAAGCCAATGTTAAAGTTTTTAAATAAGTACAAAAATCTCCAAGGTCAAGGTTAAAAGGTCAATGTAATTAGTATCAAATGAAAGGTCTTGCCACATAGAATACTTAAGTAGAGCGTGAAAGCCCTAGCCCTAACCGTTCAGAAGTTATGGCCAACGTTCAATTTTTTAAAAAGTAGGTCAAGGTCAAAGTTCTTGTTATCAAATGAAAGGTCTTGTCATAAGGATCAAATATGTAAAGTATGAAAGCACTGGCCCTAACTCTTTAAAAATTATGGTCAAGGTTTGCTTTTTTAAAGTAGGTCAATCTCAAAGGTCAGGGTCAAAGGGTCAAAGTTCTTGAAAAGCAATGTAGGGTCTTCTCACAAGGATTACGTATATGAAGTATGAAAGCCCTATCCCTTACCGTTAAAAAGTTATGGCCAAGGTTAAAGTTTTTTCACAAGTACAAAAATCTACAAGGTCAAGGTAAAAGGGTCAAGGTTGTTGGTATCCAATGAAAGGTTTTTCAACAACTAATACATATGTGAAGTCAAAATGTCCTGGTATCTATTGTTCAAAAGATATGACCAAAGTAAAAGTTTAAAATTTTCATGTAAAAGTGGGTCAAACTCCAAGGTCAAGGTCAAAAGGTCAAATTTGGTGGAACATAAAGAAAGGTCTTGTCACAAGGAATACACGTATGAAATATGAAAGTCATACCTCCACTAAATCAAAAGTTATGGGCAAGGTTAAAGTTTTTGCGGACAAACAGACAAACAGAGAGACAGACAGAGAGACAGACAGACAGACGGACATGACAAAAACTATATACCCCCGAAACTTTGTTTACGGGGGCATAATAATTCCCATATCAACAATAAGAGTAGAAGTTAGGAAGCAGAGTAATATAGAATTCACTACATGTAACTAAATGAGCTAATTACACTTTTACTAAAGCTTAAATGCATGTACAGTCAATCCTTGTTATCTTGAACTCAAAGGGACCAAGGAAACACTCGCAGATATCAGAGGTGATTGAGATATTAAGGTTAATTTACTGAAAGATAATGTGTTGGGAACTCAGTTCAACATATCCAATGTTCAAGATACCAGAGTTCAACTGTAAATATTTAAAGCTCTGCAGGTAAAATAAAAGCATAGTCTTTTTTCAAGCCCTTCTCCTCAAAACGCTTTAGAATTAGGAGTACACTGGATTCATAAATGAGTTATAACCATTTATTATTAAAGCATGCATGAGTATTAATGACTTTCAAAATCCCATAACTACAATGCTTTGACAAAAAGGCAGCATATAACGAAAGTGAAACCAAAAAAATAAAAAATATAACAATTCTTTCCAAAAAATTAATACAGTAAATGCTGTAAAGCATGCAGTGATCAAGGGGCTCATGTCATCTACTTCCTTTGTGTTATTGATGCTAGGTGAAAATAAAATGCTTCTAAAATAAGTAGAAATAAACTGAGCATGCACCTTAGATGAGGGTACCTTAGCAGTACTAAGTTGGGATCGTAGGTCGTCAATTTCATCCTTTTGCTGGGTGAGTTTTTCATTCATTCCTGCCAGGTGTTCACTCATCATACTAAGCTGGCCCTCGTAACTCTTCGTGGTCGTCTGTAACTCATCCTTAAATTAACAATTTGCCTTGTCAAGATTGTATATTTATATAGTGAACATCTTAAATAAGGACAAACTGAATTTCATTCCCATAAATACAATGATTTTCAATATGAATGCAATTTTTATGTCAAAAATAAATTGTGGTATGCTACCTTAAGTTGGGCCAGATTCTGTGATGTAGACTTCAGTTCTTCTTCAGCGAGAGTTTTCACCTTGTTTGCTATCTGAAGCTGCTTGTGTAATGCCCTGACCTGGAATAAAATCAGTTTCAAACTAATGACTGGAACAGTGCTGTAGGTTTCAGACTAAATTCTGTATCCCACCTTTTCATACATCCTCAACAATCCAATCCATGGGAAAAATATTTTACAAAGATACAATCATACTGCTGCTACAAACATCTAAGGCACCCTAATGATGCTATGGCACTATCACACACTTACCTTCTGTTTAAGCATTATAAAAATCACTCATATACATACACATACTTACATGTACCTCTGAGTGGAATGAGACACACTTGCTGTCCATGCTGTACCTACCTCTGAGTGGAATGACACACACTATTTGTCTATGCTGTACCTACCTCTGAGTGGAATGAGACACACTCGCTGTCTATGCTGTACCTACCTCTGAGTGAAATGATACACACTTGCTATCTATGCTGTACCTACCTCTGAGTGGAATGAGACACACTTGCTGTCTAACTGCTGGTGTTGTAACATCATCTCATTGATCCGTTTGGTGAAGTGATTTTTTATCAAGATTTCTCTGGTTTCACTATCACTAGCCCCACCAGTCACTTGGTCCAATTGTCCTAGCTTTCAAAACCAGAAGTCTCTGTCGAGACTGTAGCTCTACTGGTTTGTACTTATCAAAAACCATTGCACTATTCTATGTATCTTAGTGTAGTCTACTTGTGTGCCAAGTCATATTGAAATCAGACCAAAACTGTAGAAGGAGTAGCGTTTTAAAGGAATTTCACAGAAAATTCTATTTTTAGTAACCATGGCAACACAGTTCATCGAAATTAAAAACCGATGCACTATTCTATGTATCTTAGTGTAGTCTACTTGTGTGCCAAGTTATATTGAAATCAGACCAAAACTGTAGAAGGAGTAGCGTTTTTAAGGAATTTCACAGAAAATTCTATTTTTAGTAACCATGGCAACACCGTTCATCGAAATCAAAAACCATTGCACTATTCTATGTATCTTAGTGTAGTCTACTTGTGTGCCAAGTCATATTGAAATCAGACCAAAACTGTAGAAGGAGTAGCGTTTTAAAGGAATTTCACAGAAAATTCTATTTTTAGTAACCATGGCAACACCGTTCATCGAAATTAAAAACCGATGCATTATTCTATGTATCTTAGTGTAGTCTACTTGTGTGCCAAGTTATATTGAAATCAGACCAAAACTGTAGAAGGAGTAGCGTTTTTAAGGAATTTCACAGAAAATTCTATTTTTAGTAACCATGGCAACACCGTTCATCGAAATTAAAAACCGATGCACTATTCTATGTATCTTAGTGTAGTCTACTTGTGTGCCAAGTTATATTGAAATCAGACCAAAACTGCAGAAGGAGTAGCGTTTTAAAGGAATTTCACAGAAAATTCTATTTTTAGTAACCATGGCAACACCCGTTCATCGAAATTAAAAACCAATGCACTATTCTATGTATCTTAGTGTAGTCTACTTGTGTGCCAAGTTATATTGAAATCAGACCAAAACTGTAGAAGGAGTAGCGTTTTTAAGGAATTTCACAGAAAATTCTATTTTTAGTAACCATGGCAACACCGTTCATCGAAATTAAAAACCGATGCACTATTCTATGTATCTTAGTGTAGTCTACTTGTGTGCCAAGTTATATTGAAATCAGACCAAAGCTGTAGAAGGAGTAGTGTTTTTAAGGAATTTCACAGAAAATTCTATTTTTAGTAACCATGGCAACACCGTTCATCGAAATCAAAAACCGATGCACTATTCTTTGTATCTTAGTGTAGTCTACTTGTGTGCCAAGTTATATTGAAATCAGACTAAAATTGTAGGAGGAGTAGCGTTTTGAAAAATTGTTTACAGACAGACGGACAGACAGACAGACAGACAGACAGACGGACGGACGCCGGACGCATTACTATCGCATAAGCTCTTCTGGTCTCTGAACAGTAGAGCTAACAAAAAAAAAACAAACAAAAGAGCTGTATTTTTTTTTTTACTTGTCATGCAAATCAAAGTACCTACAACATTTTCAGGAATTACATTTCAAATTTTTTTTATTAGATTTGAAGTATAGGAAATATACATTAATTTGTAATATCTTTTTAAAAGCCAGTAAAGTGTCCCAATGACAATAACTAAACTTACCAGAGCACTGGTGATGAGTAACTTGCCACTGTTAGATGAGGCCGTTCTGTCTTTGGGGGTTATACTGATATTGTCCTCTATAGAGTCCCGGGGGGCACTCTGTCTTAATGAGACCTCCTTCTCCAATTTCTTTACCTTCTATAAACAGAGAAAGAAAAAAAATCAAATTCATTTTTCACATTTTGCATGCTAAAAACTAAACACTATATGTACTGATCATTTTCAAATGTAACTATTTTTAAGAAAATCATTCTTTGCTAGACAAAATTACTTAGATGATTATTTAAAGTTTATTTGTCTTCTTTCTGTGTTCTTCTCCAACACATCTTTGTCATCCAGACTCTGACAGTTCAAATTCATACATCTACATCTTTATCTAAATTGGCCACAAATTGATTTACTTTTCTTTCGTATTAGTTTTAAAATTTTACAAGTACCTCATTAACATTATCTTATACCTGAAATATCACTGTCATGTCTTAAACCTGAATTGTATTTTCAATTTCTTTTACCTGATTTTGTTGTATTTTATATATCCTCTTTATTGTTGTATTTCATATCTGCATATACTTGTCATACTTTATACCTGAACTTATATTTTAAACCTGAATGTTGTTGTATTTTATACCTGAATTTCATTGTCGTATTTGATCTGCAGAAGTTGTAGTTCTAACATCCAGTGCTCTTTTTCCTGTTCTAGTTTTCCCACACGCTGCTGGGATGTGACCAACTGGAAAAGAATTTGTTCAAAAGTACAAATAAAAGATATAAGCATCAGATATTCACTTCAGTCAGAACAAAAAAAATTAAAACTGTAGATACACTGTGTAAGCTTATTTTAGTAAAATGTTATTGAAATTTTGACATTCTACAAGACCTAAAAAAAGACATCTTCTTGTATAACTTGACACACAAAGAACTAGATATGATCCACCATCATATACAGACTTGTGCTGTACCTGTTTGGACAACCCTTCCTTGCTCTCAGCAGAACTCAGTAATGTCTGTCTGTTCTGTACGGCCACTTTGTGGGGAACAGAGTCCGGCACTGGCCCTGCCAGGGAGCCCAGATAACCGGCAGCCTTCTGTCGGTAGCAGACTATGGCGGGATTTGAACGCGGACCCTCGGCTGGGACCTCTGTACCTATACTACTCCCTCGGGTTCTATAACCAGCTGACTGACCAAAAAACTCAAGGTTCCCAGACAGAAAAGCTGAAAACTGACCAAAAACAACAACTTCACAAATCTACTTTGATTATTAAAAAGGAAAAGCAATACCCTGGTAATCAGGGTCATTTTTTTAAAAGAATTTAATATAAAACATTAATATTACATATAGAGACATTAAAAACTTTATTTAAAAAATTCTTTCTCTCTTACTAAGAATAAAATTTAATTTTTGAATAAATAGAATAGGATGATGAGTTTTAATTTTTTAATATACCTTCCCTGTACAGGTGACTAGTGAAATCAGTGAAGATACGACACACTCGTCTGTGGTTTTCAGTTTCTGTGTAGCTGTAGGAAGTTGGTGCTCCAAAGAAACTTTGGAATTATAGTGTTTGGATACCTCTGAAAAAAAAAAGATTATTTATAAAATTTACAACAACAAATCATAGTACCAGTAATTATTTTTTAACAGTTTAATTGAGAAATAAATACATTAGTTTACTTAAATATACCAAACAAACTATATGATACATTACCTCTAACAGAATTGTTCAGGTCTTTTAAGGCTTGACAAAGGTGGGAGAAAAAGTGGGCGTGGTTTTTCTGTGGGTGACAACAGGATTTACTGCCTACAATTTTACAGGCAAAGATAAAAAAAAAAACCATCTTGCTATTTGACATATAAATAATATCAATAACAGTGTCATAACTAGTGAGTAGATTTTAGAACTGTCTTACTCTGGGCTGCCAGGAGTTCTACATAAGTATCAAGCTTGTTAAAGACAGCAGTAAGGTGCTTCAGGGAGGCGTGGAGTTCCATGTTCTTGGATTCCAGAGAAGAGGTACAGGAAGACACAGCACACTCCTCCTCAATACTGTACACAGAAATAACAGTAAACAGAAAATAACTCAATCACAGTCAATCTATACAGCGTCAATAGAAAAATTAAATGACATCCCTCCTCAATACTGTACACAGAAATAACAGTAAACAGAAAATAACTCAATCACAGTCAATCTGTACAGCGTCAACAGAAAAATTAAATCACATCCCTCCTCAATACTGTACACAGAAATAACAGTAAACAGAAAATAACTCAATCACAGTCAATCTATACAGCGTCAATAGAAAAATTAAATCACACCCCTCCTCAATACTGTACACAGAAATAACAGTAAACAGAAAATAACTCAATCACAGTCAATCTGTACAGCGTCAATAGAAAAATTAAATCACACCCCTCCTCAATACTGTACACAGAAATAACAGTAAACAGAAAATAACTCAATCACAGTCAATCTGTACAGCGTCAATAGAAAAATTAAATCACACCCCTCCTCTATACTGTACACAGAAATAACAGTAAACAGAAAATAACTCAATCACAGTCAATCTATACAGCGTCAATAGAAAAATTAAATCACATCCCTCCTCTATACTGTACACAGAAATAACAGTAAACAGAAAATAACTCAATCACAGTCAATCTATACAGCGTCAATAGAAAAATTAAATCACATCCCTCCTCTATACTGTATACAGAAATAACAGTAAACAGAAAATAACTCAATCACAGTCAATCTATACAGCGTCAATAGAAAAATTAAATCACACCCCTCCTCAATACTGTACACAGAAATAACAGTAAACAGAAAATAACTCAATCACAGTCAATCTATACAGCGTCAATAGAAAAATTAAATCACATCCCTCCTCAATACTGTACACAGAAATAACAGTAAACAGAAAATAACTCAATCACAGTCAATCTATACAGCGTCAATAGAAAAATTAAATCACACCCCTCCTCAATACTGTACACAGAAATAACAGTAAACAGAAAATAACTCAATCACAGTCAATCTGTACAGCGTCAATAAAAAAATTAAATGACATCCCTCCTCAATACTGTATACAGAAATAACAGTAAACAGAAAATAACTCAATCACAGTCAATCTATACAGCGTCAATAGAAAAATTAAATCACATCCCTCCTCAATACTGTACACAGAAATAACAGTAAACAGAAAATAACTCAATCACAGTCAATCTATACAGCGTCAATAGAAAAATTAAATCACACCCCTCCTCAATACTGTACACAGAAATAACAGTAAACAGAAAATAACTCAATCACAGTCAATCTATACAGCGTCAATAAAAAAATTAAATCACATCCCTCCTCAATACTGTACACAGAAATAACAGTAAACAGAAAATAACTCAATCACAGTCAATCTATACAGCGTCAATAAAAAAATTAAATCACATCCCTCCTCAATACTGTACACAGAAATAACAGTAAACAGAAAATAACTCAATCACAGTCAATCTGTACAGCGTCAATAGAAAAATTAAATCACATCCCTCCTCAATACTGTACACAGAAATAACAGTAAACAGAAAATAACTCAATCACAGTCAATCTATACAGCGTCAATAGAAAAATTAAATCACATCCCTCCTCAATACTGTACACAGAAATAACAGTAAACAGAAAATAACTCAATCACAGTCAATCTATACAGCGTCAATAGAAAAATTAAATCACATCCCTCCTCAATACTGTACACAGAAATAACAGTAAACAGAAAATAACTCAATCACAGTCAATCATAGCGTCAATAGAAAAATTAAATCACACCCCTCCTCTATACTGTACACAGAAATAACAGTAAACAGAAAATAACTCAATCACAGTCAATCTATACAGCGTCAATAGAAAAATTAAATCACACCCCTCCTCAATACTGTACACAGAAATAACAGTAAACAGAAAATAACTCAATCACAGTCAATCTATACAGCGTCAATAGAAAAATTAAATCACACCCCTCCTCTATACTGTACACAGAAATAACAGTAAACAGAAAATAACTCAATCACAGTCAATCTGTACAGCGTCAATAGAAAAATTAAATCACATCCTTCCTCAATACTGTACACAGAAATAACAGTAAACAGAAAATAACTCAATCACAGTCAATCTATACAGCGTCAATAGAAAAACTAAATCACACCCCTCCTCAATACTGTATACAGAAATAACAGTAAACAGAAAATAACTCAATCACAGTCAATCTATACAGCGTCAATAGAAAAATTAAATCACACACCTCCTCAATACTGTATACAGAAATAACAGTAAACAGAAAATAACTCAATCACAGTCAATCTATACAGCGTCAATAGAAAAATTAAATCACACCCCTCCTCAATACTGTACACAGAAATAACAGTAAACAGAAAATAACTCAATCACAGTCAATCTGTACAGCGTCAATAGAAAAATTAAATCACACCCCTCCTCTATACTGTACACAGAAATAACAGTAAACAGAAAATAACTCAATCACAGTCAATCTATACAGCGTCAATAGAAAAATTAAATCACACCCCTCCTCTATACTGTACACAGAAATAACAGTAAACAGAAAATAACTCAATCACAGTCAATCTGTACAGCGTCAATAGAAAAATTAAATCACATCCCTCCTCTATACTGTACACAGAAATAACAGTAAACAGAAAATAACTCAATCACAGTCAATCTGTACAGCGTCAATAGAAAAATTAAATCACACCCCTCCTCTATACTGTACACAGAAATAACAGTAAACAGAAAATAACTCAATCACAGTCAATCTGTACAGCGTCAATAGAAAAATTAAATCACACCCCTCCTCAATACTGTACACAGAAATAACAGTAAACAGAAAATAACTCAATCACAGTCAATCTATACAGCGTCAATAGAAAAATTAAATCACATCCCTCCTCAATACTGTACACAGAAATAACAGTAAACAGAAAATAACTCAATCACAGTCAATCTATACAGCGTCAACAGAAAAATTAAATCACATCCCTCCTCAATACTGTACACAGAAATAACAGTAAACAGAAAATAACTCAATCACAGTCAATCTATACAGCGTCAATAGAAAAATTAAATCACACCCCTCCTCAATACTGTACACAGAAATAACAGTAAACAGAAAATAACTCAATCACAGTCAATCTATACAGCGTCAATAGAAAAATTAAATCACATCCCTCCTCTATACTGTATACAGAAATAACAGTAAACAGAAAATAACTCAATCACAGTCAATCATAGCGTCAATAGAAAAATTAAATCACACCCCTCCTCAATACTGTATACAGAAATAACAGTAAACAGAAAATAACTCAATCACAGTCAATCATAGCGTCAATAGAAAAATTAAATCACATCCCTCCTCAATACTGTACACAGAAATAACAGTAAACAGAAAATAACTCAATCACAGTCAATCTATACAGCGTCAATAGAAAAATTAAATCACATCCCTCCTCAATACTGTACACAGAAATAACAGTAAACAGAAAATAACTCAATCACAGTCAATCTATACAGCGTCAATAGAAAAATTAAATCACACTCCTCCTCAATACTGTATACAGAAATAACAGTAAACAGAAAATAACTCAATCACAGTCAATCTATACAGCGTCAACAGAAAAATTAAATCACATCCCTCCTCAATACTGTACACAGAAATAACAGTAAACAGAAAATAACTCAATCACAGTCAATCTATACAGCGTCAATAGAAAAATTAAATCACATCCCTCCTCAATACTGTACACAGAAATAACAGTAAACAGAAAATAACTCAATCACAGTCAATCTATACAGCGTCAACAGAAAAATTAAATCACATCCTTCCTCAATACTGTACACAGAAATAACAGTAAACAGAAAATAACTCAATCACAGTCAATCATAGCGTCAATAGAAAAATTAAATCACATCCCTCCTCAATACTGTACACAGAAATAACAGTAAACAGAAAATAACTCAATCACAGTCAATCTATACAGCGTCAATAAAAAAATTAAATCACATCCCTCCTCAATACTGTACACAGAAATAACAGTAAACAGAAAATAACTCAATCACAGTCAATCTATACAGCGTCAATAAAAAAATTAAATCACATCCCTCCTCTATACTGTACACAGAAATAACAGTAAACAGAAAATAACTCAATCACAGTCAATCTGTACAGCGTCAATAGAAAAATTAAATCACATCCCTCCTCAATACTGTACACAGAAATAACAGTAAACAGAAAATAACTCAATCACAGTCAATCTATACAGCGTCAATAGAAAAATTAAATCACATCCCTCCTCAATACTGTACACAGAAATAACAGTAAACAGAAAATAACTCAATCACAGTCAATCTATACAGCGTCAATAGAAAAATTAAATCACATCCCTCCTCAATACTGTACACAGAAATAACAGTAAACAGAAAATAACTCAATCACAGTCAATCATAGCGTCAATAGAAAAATTAAATCACACCCCTCCTCTATACTGTACACAGAAATAACAGTAAACAGAAAATAACTCAATCACAGTCAATCTGTACAGCGTCAACAGAAAAATTAAATCACACCCCTCCTCAATACTGTACACAGAAATAACAGTAAACAGAAAATAACTCAATCACAGTCAATCTATACAGCGTCAATAGAAAAATTAAATCACATCCCTCCTCAATACTGTACACAGAAATAACAGTAAACAGAAAATAACTCAATCACAGTCAATCTATACAGCGTCAACAGAAAAATTAAATCACATCCCTCCTCAATACTGTACACAGAAATAACAGTAAACAGAAAATAACTCAATCACAGTCAATCTGTACAGCGTCAACAGAAAAATTAAATCACACCCCTCCTCAATACTGTACACAGAAATAACAGTAAACAGAAAATAACTCAGTCACAGTCAATCTATACAGCGTCAATAGAAAAATTAAATCACATCCCTCCTCAATACTGTACACAGAAATAACAGTAAACAGAAAATAACTCAATCACAGTCAATCTATACAGCGTCAACAGAAAAATTAAATCACATCCCTCCTCAATACTGTACACAGAAATAACAGTAAACAGAAAATAACTCAATCACAGTCAATCTATACAGCGTCAATAGAAAAATTAAATCACACCCCTCCTCAATACTGTACACAGAAATAACAGTAAACAGAAAATAACTCAATCACAGTCAATCTATACAGCGTCAATAGAAAAATTAAATCACATCCCTCCTCTATACTGTATACAGAAATAACAGTAAACAGAAAATAACTCAATCACAGTCAATCATAGCGTCAATAGAAAAATTAAATCACACCCCTCCTCAATACTGTATACAGAAATAACAGTAAACAGAAAATAACTCAATCACAGTCAATCATAGCGTCAATAGAAAAATTAAATCACATCCCTCCTCAATACTGTACACAGAAATAACAGTAAACAGAAAATAACTCAATCACAGTCAATCTATACAGCGTCAATAGAAAAATTAAATCACATCCCTCCTCAATACTGTACACAGAAATAACAGTAAACAGAAAATAACTCAATCACAGTCAATCTATACAGCGTCAATAGAAAAATTAAATCACACTCCTCCTCAATACTGTATACAGAAATAACAGTAAACAGAAAATAACTCAATCACAGTCAATCTATACAGCGTCAACAGAAAAATTAAATCACATCCCTCCTCAATACTGTACACAGAAATAACAGTAAACAGAAAATAACTCAATCACAGTCAATCTATACAGCGTCAATAGAAAAATTAAATCACACCCCTCCTCAATACTGTACACAGAAATAACAGTAAACAGAAAATAACTCAATCACAGTCAATCTATACAGCGTCAACAGAAAAATTAAATCACATCCCTCCTCAATACTGTCAACAACAACAAATATTCACAGTCAATCTAAACAGAATCAATAGAAAGAAAACTAAATCACAGAAAATACATGTTAATGTAAAACTAAATCATGCCCCTCTATACATGTACTGTCAACAGAAAATTACTAATGGCATGAATATACCATCAACACTTAGAGAGATTCAGAGTATAGAGCAATGAAATGTGTGATACAAGATCCTGGTCTTGGTATGAGACAGAAAAAAGTGACTCAACTTTTATTCTTGAGACAGAGAACAGAGATTACAGTTCAACTAACGAGAGTCAGTTTACCAGTAATTTTGTAGATAATTCAAAAGCCTACCTTCTCAGTTGATATGGTAATAACTTATTCATGTAGGCTACCATTTTCTTAAAATTAACAGCAAAAGGCTGCAATTCTGTTGCTGTTTCCTGAAATGAAGAGCATGCATACATGTAGTTCAGCCATATCAAATCATCTGAGAAAATGTTGGACATGATGGTCACTTTGGACTGATTAATGTAGAACAATTACCAGAGTGGTCAGGGAGTCCTCATTCAGTGTGGACAGGAAATGCTTCAATGACTGCTCTACAGGTCGGAGGTAGGTCAGGTTTTCGTGGAGATATTTACAGTACTGGTGGACATTGGAAAAATAAAGATTTATCACTTAATTACACTCACAGAAAAGTTAAAATAGGGAAATTGTTAGTGGCAGCAAGTACTGGTGGGAACTGTCAAAATATAAATCTAGACCTTTTCATGGAAAATCATTAGTTTTTGCTCAAGATTTTAACTTAAGCATCTTTTTTGACAAATGTTATAAATGCTTATAAGAGGGTTAAAAGTTTACACAAAGCAATCTCCTAAGAAATTTGAGAAAATGAAGATTTCTCTTATGATGGAAATTTGAAATTTTTTTGTAAAAGGGTCTACTTGTCATTACTTGGAAAGCACTTTAAATAATTTAGCATTTTATTACTGAGATTTATGTCTCGAACTAAATTTAAGAATATAAGACAAAATACACAGTAGAGAAAAGTGTAGAAGAAAGTGATAAATCACTTGTTCCTTCAATATGTTCAATAAGATATCTGTTTTTGGGACTATACTGATGATTGAGTTACCCCCTTTGATTTATGAGCCATGTTTTCCTCCTCACCTGTACATTGATTGGACTGTAGGGTTCGTGCGTTCCGTCAGCAGGGTAAATTTTAGACCGCTGCTCTGAGTATGTGTAGAAGTTGGACAAAGCCTGTATAAGCTCTGTCATGTGATTGGTCGCCTGGCTGACTAGTTCCCGAGCTTGTAACTGGTGCCGCCTGTCATGTGTTGGCAAATTCAAACCATTCAGATCTCTGTTTTCTGGAGAATTACATAATTTTATACTCAGTGATATACATGTAACTTTGAATGTAATACAATCATAATTTAGAGAAAGTAACTCAACCGCTTAAATGTATTTTTCTATGAGATTCATGCAACATACAGATGGAAATAAATCACTATGACTTAATCTTAACATATTATTAAATGTTCAGTATATGATGAATTACATGTTGGTAAAAAAAAATTATACTTTTAAAATTTAAATTCAAAGTGATTCAAAACTTTTTTTTATACCTGAAAATTATAACCAAAAAAACTATGAATTTTGAATGTGTTTGATAAGCACACATTCTTGCACTTTTACAAAGAAAAATTATGCTTTATATTTTAGGGAAGTGGAAAGTTTGCTGTTTTTTAAAGGAAAGTATTATGGATCAGCAACTGGTATCTGTATATCTCAAATTTTCGGTTCATTCTACCTATTCCCACTTTTTGAAAATCATGTAGAAAAAGGTAAGATTTTATGTGGGAATAGGTGGAATTTTGTGTAAACAAAAAATTAACTTTGTTCTTGAATTTAGGTATTAAGTTGCTTTTTCTTGTAAGATCTTTTTATTATTTCAAAAATCCGAAATAAATCATATTTTCTCATAGATGTATTCATTATTTTCTGTCTTAGAATGTACAAAATACAGATAAATCTAAACATCTATTGTTATTTGCAAGTGGGAATAGGTGGAATTGAGATTTTTAAAAAGTGGGAATAGCTAGAAGACACCAAATTTTATTATGCTACTGGTGTAGCATTATATTTTGATACCACAAAATATTGAATCAATGTTCATTATTGCATGTTTGGAAACGGTGTAGCATAATATTTTGATACCGTGATATATTGACCCCCCCCCCCCAACTCCCCTCCCATAAAACAATGATTCAGAACCCAATGTGTTCAAAATGGTTTTGATATATTGACCCCAGATTCAAGATACATGTATTATAATTGTGAAACTTATATTGACATGTTTTATTTGCATATATTAGCAGAGCCAATTCATTAAATCCATTTATTTTTTTTGAATAAATATAAATATTTGTAATTGTAAATGAAAATGGTAATACACTCTTGCCCAGGCCCATTTAATGAAATAAAAGTCTAGCCTACTTGTATCAATGAAAGGCAGCTTGTCTGCAATGATTTTGTTGGCCTGCTCTAATTGTCTCTGTAAATGGAACTGTACTGTCTTCAACTGGTTCTCCCTACAAATAAATGTACACTGCAGATCAGACTTACTCCCTCTTCATCTTAATTTTATGTAGATTTGGTCTGTTCCTATAGAAAGCAATACTGCTGCATGACTAACAAATGCCCCATGTCTTATTTGTAGAATTTGTTATAACTAGAACCATCTTTGCCTTAAATTCAAAGGTTAAAATTCTTACGCTAGGTCGGTCCGTGACCTGCAGGTTTTGATATCTTTCTCCAGTTTCTGACATTTGACCTGCATAAAACAAAAAATCAATTCTCAAAAACTTAGTTAAAATACACATAAAACCAGAAGTCTCTGTCAAGACTGAAACTCTACTGGTTTGTACTTATAATAAAGAAAGAGAAAAGTAGCAGTTGGGATATAAAACTTTACAAAAGCAATAAATAGAATAATGACAAAAACTGATAAACAGAATTATGTATCTTAGTGTAGTCTACTTGTGAGCAAAATTATATTGAAATCAGACCAAAACTGTAGGAGGAGTAGCATTTTGAATGATTTTCACAGAAATTTCTATTTCTAGTAACAACGACAACACCTGTTTATCAAAATCAAAAACCGATAAATAGAATTATGTATCTTAATGTAGTCTACTTGTGTGCCAAGTTATATTGAAATAAGACCAAAACTGTAGGAGGAGTAGCATTTTGAAAGTATTTTTTTTTAAATTCTATTTTTAGTGACAATGGCAACACCTGTTCATTGAAATCAAAAACCTCTAAAGAGAATTAGGTATCTTTGTGTAGTCTACTTGTGTGCCAAGTTATACTGAAATCAGATTAAAACTTTAGGAGGAGTAGCATTTTGAATGATTTTCAAATTTTTTTCTATTTTTAGTAACAACAGCAACACCGTTCATCAAAATCAAAAACCGATAAACAGAATTATGTATCTTTGTGTAGTCTACTTGTGTGCCAAGTTATATTGAAATCAGATTATAACTATAGGAGGAGTAGCATTTTGAATGATTTTCACAAATTTTTCTATTTTTAGTAACAACGGCAACACCCGTTTATCGAAATCAAAAACTGATATACAGAATTATGTATCTTAGTGTAGTCTACTTGTGTGCCAAGTTATACTGAAATCAGACCAAAACTGTAGGAGGAGTAGCATTTTGAATGATTTTCACAAAAAATTCAATTTTTAGTAACAACGGCAACACCTGTTTATCAAAATCAAAAACCAATAAATGGAATTATGTATCTTAGTGTGATCTACTTGTGTGCCAAGTTATATTGAAATCAGACCAAAACTGTAGGAGGAGTAGCATTTTGAATGATTTTCACAAAAATTTCTATTTTTAGTAACAACGGCAACACCGTTCATCGAAATCAAAAACCGATACATAGAATTATGTATCTTAGTGTAGTCTACTTGTGTGCCAAGTTATACTGAAATCAAACCAAAACTGTAGGAGGAGTAGCATTTTGAATGATTTTTCACAAAAATTTCTATTTTTAGTAACAACGGCAACACCGGTCATCGAAATAAAAAACCGATACATAGAATTATGTATCTTAGTGTAGTCTACTTGTGTGCCAAGTTATACTGAAATCAAACCAAAACTGTAGGAGGAGTAGCATTTTGAAAAATTGTTTACAGACGGACAGACAGACAAACGACGGACGCATTACTATCATAACTACTATTACTATTACATAAGCTCCTCTGGTCTCTGACCAGTAGAGCTAAAAACTAAAAATGTCAGAATGGATTTTTCTTATTATGCCATAACATTGCATGTTTAAGTGAACAAACAGAAAAAAAAACAGTGGCTATAGCTTAATTTGCTTTAAGTTTATAGCTTCTTATCCTATTCTTTCTGTAAATTCTAATTTTGTATTTTTCCACTTAAACCACCCCTGTTTGATCCCCCAATGTATTACCTCCAGCATGGCTTTTTCCTCCTGTAACTTGTCTATCTGGGATTTATCCTTCTGTACTGTGGTGTCTAATACTTCTTGGTGTTGACTAAATTTTCTCTTGTAGTCCTCCACTGATCTCTCTAGCTCCTCCACTCTACTCTGGTATTTCTGGTTACTCTCGGCCACCTGCTCAAACAAAATACTGAATCAACTCCATACCCAACAAAATACTGAATCAACTCCAAACCCAACAAAATACTGAATCAACTCCAAATCTAGCTGTACCACCTGCTCAAATAAATTACCAAATCAACTCCAAACCTAGTTGTATCACCTGCTCAGACAACTTCTGAATCGACTCCAAACCTAGCTGTATCACCTGCTCCGACAAAATACTGAATCAACTCCAAACCTAGTTGTACCACCTGCTCAACAACTCCAAACCTAGTTGTACCACCTGCTCAACAACTCCAAACCTAGTTGTACCACCTGCTCCAACAGCTCCAAACCTAGCTGTACCACCTGCTCAAATAAAATACTGAATCAACTCCAAACCTAGCTGTACCACCAGACCTGCTCAGACAAAATACTGAATCAACTTCAAACCTAGCAATACCACCTGCTCAGACAAAATACCAAATCAACCCCAATCCCAACAAAATACTGAATCAACTCCAAAGCTAGTTGTACCACATGCTCAGACAAAATTCTGAATCAATTCCAAACCTAGCTGTCCCTCCTGCTCAGACAAAATACCAAATCATCTCCAAACCCAACAAAATACTGAATCAACTCCAAAGCTAGTTGTACCACATGCTCAGACAAAATACTGAATCAACTCCAAACCTAGCTGTACCACCTGCTCAACAACTCCAAACCTAGCTGTATCACCTGCTCAAACAACTTCAAACCTAACTGTACTATCTGCTCAACAACTCAAACCTAGTTGTATCTCCTGCTCAAACAACTCCAAACCTAGCTGTACCACCTGCTCAACAGCTCCAAACCTAGTTGTACCACATGCTCAACAGCTCCAAACCTAGCTGTACCACATGCCCAGAAAAAATACTGAATCAACTCCAAACCTAGCTGTCCCTCCTGCTCAACAACTCCAAACCTAGCTGTACCATCTGCTCAGACAAAATACCAAATCATTTCCAAACCCAACGAAATACTGAATCCACTCCAAAGCTAGTTGTACCACATGCTCAGACAAAATACTGAATCAACTCCAAACCTAGTTGATCACCTGCTCAACAACTCCAAACCTAGTTGAACCACCTGCTTAACAACTCCAAACCTAGCTGTACCACCTGCTCAGACAAAATACTGAATCAACTTCAAACTTAGCTGTATCACCTGCTTAAACAAAATACTGATTCAACTTCAAAGCTATCTGTACCATCTGCTCAGACAAAATATTGAATCAATTCCAAACCCAGCTGTACCAGAGCACTTCTGAACACAGGAAAAAATTACCGCTTGTATCAATCAAACCTTTATGCATGTTCTTTGTCAGTTTGATTTCAGTGAAAAAAAATGAAGTAAAATATATGATATAAGAAAATTGGTAGGAATAAAGCCCATCAAGTGTAACTTGGTGATATAATTGTTGAATTTAAAATGCTTAAGGTCAAGATCTAGCAAATGAAAGGTACCTACAGATTTATCAAACTTGAGAAATAATTTCCTTTATTGATGCTTTACAACTTTAGCTTGGTCAAATAAGGTGTTTTGGGGCATAATTTGTAGGTAAACAAAGTGAAAAACTGTATTTTTAACTGTCATTTTCAATGAAAAATTAAGAAAACTGGTCATGAATATGGGAGTTTTTTCATATTCGACAAAGGAAATGTATCCAGATTGCCTACAGTCTCTCAGAAAATGGTAATTAGTATGTTCATGGCCTCTTCTTTAAATCAATATCAAATTTAATATAGGTATCCAGTTCACTTATCATATGATTTCAAATTGAATGTCATGAAAATACCATATTTCCTACATAATTCTGCTAAAGCCGTAAAGTACGGGAAAAGGAAAGTTGAAATTGATTATGCTGTCATAATGGATTTAGCACCAAAAAATTAGTCTGAAGTTATTTACTAGATCTTGACCTTAGGCCATAATAAATAAATTGCTAGATTCTCATCCGAATTTTTTTTAAAATCGAGGCGGGCGGGCAGCTTTTATTTTATATTTTTTATTTTCTCAATTTTGCAGATGTTTTATTGACCTGGTCAATCGGTGAAATTTTGTCTACAATACCCGAATAAAAGTCATAGTAAACGTTCAATTATCTCTTACTTCACATCATCACCAATCTTTTTCAACCAATGACCCTTGTTTAAAATATAAACGCATGTATTACAGCAATTACCATCTTTTCAGCTGTCAAAATCAGGTCGATTTTCGCGGGATTTAAAACGAAAGTAGAATGGTAGATGAATACCGATCCCGATCAGAATTAAGACGAAGATAAACATAAATAAAAAAAATCAAGGCGGGGGTATAAAATCGGGGGCGGGCGGGGATGAGAATCTAGGAATATTTTTATTATGGCCGTAAGTAAATAAAAGCAGACATTTAGGAGTAAGATTTATATTGACCTGTTTATGTAGTCTCTCGTTCTCCTGTATCTTGTTCATGAGTTCTTCATTGTAGACTGAAGAAGGAGATGGTAGATTCACCGCACTTGTATCATGTTTATGCTGAAATAAGACATTAATATACTAATAATTTACTTTTTCTACACATTTTTTTCAATTTGAATCTGACACAAGGTATCAAAAGTTCATGAGTCATTTTAAGAACAGAATTATGCATAAACTTGCCTTATTTACAGGGAACACCTACTTATCTAGAATGTGCAGTATTTGAAAAAAAAAACTTCTCTCTACACTACATATCCATAAATTATCTACTTTACATGTATATATATAATAAAAGTTTTTATCATAATATCAAACTTTATGCTTCTTTTTGCTGGCTTCCGCTTCGTCGAGTTCTTCCTGCAGAATGAGGACTCTGGTTGACAACTGCTGATTTCGGAAGGTCAAGCTGTCCACTTCCTGTTCATATTTACGGACAGACTGCTCACATTCTTTGAGTTTTTCCTGGTAAAGCATATTAAAGCATGTTAAAAATATAATTTTATAAAAATGCTAATTTTGGGGTGCTCGTGTAATATGTTTGGGGTGTTTATAATTTATATTTGGGGCGCTCGTATTTGTACTTTGGCGCCGGTAAAAATCTTTGTAGCACTCATGCATGGGGCATTCTGGTTTTGGGGTGAAAAGACAGTAACCCAATTTTCATGTAGGTATACAAGCTGAATTATAAAATAAGAATTTTATATCATGACAGTATTAACTTCCATTTTTTTTAACTCAATACAATTAGCTTTTTTCAATTCAAAAGGTAAATAAGACTTCCTGTTTTCAAAATAAACTATAAATAAAGAAAGCAAGCTTGGAAAATAATGTGCCACTAATAAGTTAGCTCATTGTTGATTTTATAAATAACATTTATTGAAAAGTAAAACAAGAATTTTGAATCATTTTTTACGCAAGTACAGAAAAAAAGCTGCATGCTCGTCGCAAACCACAGCAAAAATGTACGATTCTCTCCCATTCTGGCCGTGGTTGCATGAGAAGAGAATTTAATACTTTGTAGCTCATTAAAATATTGACCAATGCTAGTAAAGCATAGTAAGATGATGGACTTTGGTGCAATCTTTCAATACCCAATTGCAGTGTACGAAATACTGCTGATGTAAATTGTTGATTTCAATTGCGACGGAAACAAAACGTCATTGACTGAATATGTCTTTACAACAGAGAGGCGTAAATATTCAAGATAATGGCATTTTATGCAATCATGCAGCCACGGGTAGGAGAGAGCTATATGCCAACTCCGGACCGTGGCTTGAGACAATGAGATAAATCATGCTTATAGCAAACACACTCTTAACGAACTGATGCTTATAGGCAAGTGATTTTCATTTCCCATGACTTTAAAATATGACGTAAATTACTTGGATATAAATGAATTACAGTAATAACAAAGCAAAATCGTCAGTCTCTGGCACTTCATTATAAGCATAGATTTTTATAAATGACCATCTGCCTTTAGTTGCAATATTATCAACTTGGATACTTGCAAAAATCCAATGCGGACATTTATCAGCGAGCTCTTCATTAAAACACCGCCTGGGCAAAGAGAAAATTCGGATTCAGGTGACATCAGTGTCTCGAAGCCCTAAATGTCATGTGCGGTTTGACAAGCTCAATCTATATAAATACTGAGTAAGTCACTAAAGTGATTGTGCTCGTCCTAAAACATGCCTAATGGTCGCATCTTCAACATATTAATATAATTATGAAGTAAACATACTTTTAGTTCATTACAAGCTGCTTGCTCTTCTATATAGGCCTTCTTGAGAACAGGGATCTGTGCTTTGAGCTGTAATGAAAACAAAATGACAAGAAGCTTTGGGATATTTTAAGTAAACCCCTAAATATTGTATATCTCCATTGTGTACAAAAAGTTAGTAATAGTAGAAGTAAAAGTTAAAAACACATTGTCTATAACACGATTAAATCAAAAACTTTATTTTGTTAAGTTGTCCAACGATTTTGGAGACTTTTATGTGAAAGAACAAAAATGAAACATTTTTCTCAGTCTCAAACCTTTTAGAAAAGGGGGCGTTAAGTTGACATTATAAACAAATGTGACGATACATCATAAACAAAAAACGCTGGAGACTAATAATAATTTTATCTTAACTCAAAAGTTATGTGAATGTAATAAAAATAGCCATTATTTATATGAAAACACACAAAAACCTTTGCATATTCCGTGGCCAACTTCTGATATTTTTGAGCGTCAGCCATCTTTTCGATGGGAAGTTTACATGTCACGAACTAGCTGCAGTATCGCATTGGATAAAAAATGACAAAGGCAGCGCCACTGCGCAGCGCGAGTCTTACTTAATGACAATATTTAATGCAACCAAATTTTTATATTTCGTGTTTGCTTTTAATTTTCATAAATATTTTTCGATGTCATATTCTAATCATTTATTATAAATGGCAAATATTCGGAATCAATACAAGTAAACTCATCCCCGAATTGGCCGAAACAACCCAAGAGTATGGGTGGCGGAGAGTGTAAAAAAAAGATGTAAAAGGCACTATGACAATTACCCTAGGGAAAATCAAACTGGAACACAAAACAAGAGGTTGTCATGAATTATATCTCCACTGCTAATCAAAGGTCTGTTCGACGTTTGTCCTCTAGTTATAGGAACCCAGAGACTGGATTGATGATAAGCTGACCAGAGGAAACTTCCTCTAGTTATAGGAACCCAGAGACTGGATTGATGATAAGCTGACCAGAGGAAACTTCCTCTAGTTATAGGAACCCAGAGACTGGTTTGATGATATGCTGACCAGTGGAAACTTCCTCTAGTTATAGGAACCCAGAGACTGGGTTGATGATATGCTGACCAGTGGAAACTTCCACTGGCTCCTGGGTTGAGGATAAGCTGGCCAGAGAGAGAGAGAGAGAGAGAGAGAGAGAGAGAGAGAGAGAGAGAGAGAGAGAGAGAGAGAGAGAGAGAGATAGCCACTGGGTTTGTTGAAACTCTTGACTCTGGTGATGGAAGGTGCAGGGAACCCCTGGATTTGGGTTGTTGGTTGATTCATTCAGCTATTCCTAGATGCCCTCTTTGTGCTGTGTTGTGGTGCACTTGTATAAGATTGGAACCGATCATAAGGATTTGTTAGCACTGATGGATGTGACAAATTGTGTTTATAAATTATCAATTCCAGTGAAGTGTACCGTATTGCATTACCTCACAATAACAAGAGGCCCAGGGGCCACATTGCTCACCGGAGCAAATAAGCTAGGTAAAAGCAAAAATCAGTTGAGTATTAAAAAGTATAAATAAAGCAAGCAAATTCAAACAATTGTGGTCCCCCGCTTTCGGTGTTTTTGTGGGTGAGATGTCATTTTTATGACATATTGTGTCAAATATGAACGCCCTATCATATGTCATTTAGAAATTATCACTGAAGTTGATTTTTTTTAAAAATCATTCGTGAAGGTCAAGGGGTCAGAAATCATAGCATGCTCGGAAATATCTTGTCACAAGTAATGCACAAGTCAAATATGAAAACCCTATCTCTTCTCAATATAAGGAACAAGATGTATTTGTGAAACATTGATGGCCCCATATGGCAATATAGCTAAGACAAAACTTTTCTTAAATGCAAATTAAGTATATCATTACCCAAAGTGGGTCTTCTCACAAGAAATACAATTGTGAAATTCGAAATCCCTTCCACCACCTGTTCAAAAGTTATGGCCAAAGATAAACTTTTAAAAGTAGGTCAAACTCCAAGGTCAAGGTCATTCTTGATATCCAATGCAAGGTCCTGTCACAAGGATTAAATATGTGAAATATGAAAGCCTTAGCCCTAACCCTTCAAAAGTTATGGTCAATATTTTTTTTAAATAGGTTAAACTCCAGGCTCAAGGTCAATGGGTCAAAGTTCTTGGTATCCAATGAAATGTCTTCTAAAAAGGTTACAAATTTGAAGTATGAAAGCCCTAGCCCTTACCATTCAAAAGTTATACCCAGGCTTAAAGTTTTTTTTATAAGTACGGAAATCTCCAAGGTCAAGGTCAAAAGGTAAAAGTTGTTGGTATCAAATGAAAGGTCTTGCCAGAAAGAATACTTGTGTGAAATATGAAAGTCCAAGTATCTACCGTGTAAAAGTTGTGGCCAGGGTTAAAGTTTTTAAAAAATTAGTCAAACTTCAAGTCAAATTCCTGGTATCCAATGAAAGGTTTTCTTACAAAGATTACATATGTGAAATATGAAAGCACTAGCCAAAAGTTATGGCCAAAAGTAAAAGTTTTTTCATAAGTAGAGAAATCTCCAAGGTCAAAAGATCAAAATTGTTTGTATCCAATGAAAGGTCTTACCACAAAGAGGACATGTTTTAAATATGACAGTCCTAGTATCTTCTGTTCAAACGTTATGACCAAAGTAAAAGTTTCTAATTTTTGTGTATAAGTGGGTCAAACTCCAAGGTCAAGGTCAAATTTGGTGGTACCCAAAGAAAGGCCTTTTCACAAGAAATACACATATGAAATATGGAAGTCATAGCTCCACTTAATCAAAAGTTATGGGCAAGGATAAAGTTTTTGAGACGGACGGACAGCTAGACAGATCGACGGACGGACGGACGGAAAGACGGAGAGACGAATGACATTTAATGTCCCCTCGCTTTAGCGAAAGCGGGTGACAAAAAGTGGGTTCAAGGGAGGGGGTATTCGAACAAACCCAAATCTTTACTTTTTTATGCTTTTATATTTGAACAACTTGAATCTACACTATCTGGGGATGCTTTCATATAACTTTGGCTTTGCTGTTCCTAAGAAGAAGAATTTTTAAAGATTTTTCCCACATATTCCTATGTTAAATTTTGATACCCCATTGTGGCCCCACCCTACCCCCAGGCTTCATGATTTGAACAAATTTGAATCTATGCTACCAAAGGATGCTTTCATTATAACTATTGCAAATAATGACTTTGCTGTTCTTGAGAAGAGTTTTAAAGATTTTTCCTATATATTCCTATGTTAAACTTTGATTCCCCAATTTGGCCCCACCCTACCCCCAGGGCTCATGATTTGAACAAACTTGAATCTACTCTACCAGAGGATACTTCTATATAACTTTGACCAATCATGACTTTGCTGTTCTTGAAAAAAGAAGAAGATTTGAAAAGATTTTTCCTATATGTATTCATATGTTAAACTTTGATACTCCATTATCGCCCCACCGTTGAGCGCTTATTATGCCCCCGTAAACGAAGTTTCCGGGATATATAGTTCTAGTCGTCTGTCTGTCTGTCTGTCTAACTGTCTCTCTGTCTGTTTGTCTGCAAATACTTTAACCTTGCCCATAACATTTGATTAGTGGAGCTATGACTTTCATATTTCACATGTTTATTTCTTGTGACAAGACCTTTCTTTGGGTACCCCCAAATTTGACTTTTTCACCTTGACCTTGGAGTTTGACCCACTTCTACACAAAAATTCCAAACTTTTACTTTGGCCATATCTTTTGAACAGTAGATACCGTGACCTATATTCTTCACATATATATTCTTTGTTGAAAGACCTTTCATTGGATACCAACATCCTTGACCTTTTGACTTTGACCTTGGAGATTTTCCTACTTGTGAAAAAACTTTAACCTTGGCCATAACTTTTGAACGGTAAGGGATATGGCTTTCATACTTCAAATATGTAATTTTTGTGAAAAGACCATTCATCGGATACCAAGAACTTTGACCCTTTGACATTGGAGTTTGACCTACTTTTAAAAAGCAAACCTTGACTGTAACTTTGAAAGGGTTAAGACTAGTGCTTTAATACTATACATAGATAATCCTTGTGACAAGACCTTTCATTTGGTAGAAAGACCTTTGACCCTTTGGCATTGACCTTGGAGTTTGACCTACTTTTTAAAAAATTAACCTAGGCCATAACTTCTGAACGGTTAGGGTTAGGGCTTCCATACTTTACTATGTATTCTATGTGGCAAGACCTTTCATTGGATACCAATTACCTTGACCTTTTGACTTTGACCTTGGAGATTTTTTGTACTTATGAAAAAACTTTAACTTTGGCCATAACTTTTGAGCGGTATGGGCTAGTGATCTCATACTTCTATTATGTACATGTAATTCTTGTGAGGAGACAATTCATTGGATTCCAAGAACTTTGACCCTTTGTCCTTGACTTTGGTGTTTGACCTACTTTTAAAAAGCAAACCTTGACCAGTACTTTTAAAGGGTTAGGGCTAGTGCTTTCATACTTTGCATATTTAATCCCTGTGACAAGACCTTTCATTTGATAGCAAGACCTTTGACCTTGGAGTTTGACCTCATTTTAAAATTTTTTAACCATCGCTATAACTTCTGAACGGTCGGGACTAGGGCTTTCATACTTTACATATGTATTTTTTGTGGCAAGACCTTTCATCGGATACCAATGATCTTGACCTTGAAGATTTCCCTACTTATGAAAAAAAAAATTTAACCTTGACCTACTTTTATATTTCACAATTGTATTTTAAACGAGAATACCGTACTTTTGGTACTTATCTATTAAATTTGCATTTAAGAAAAGTTTAATCTTTGCTAATTCGCCATACGGGGGCATCAGTGTTTCACAAACACATCTTGTTGATTTGTTGTTTGTTGTTACACATCCTGTTCGAGATTTTATGGATATGTCATCAATAGTAACACTCTGAATCTTCCGGCATTTACAGTAAAACCTTTTGACATAAAACAATCAAAGTACTCAGAAGTACAGAGAGCCGGGCTCATTTACAGAGTAGAATGGATTTCTTACATTGATCACGTTAATATTATTATTATTATTTTAAAACTATCAATATAAACGATAAGACACTGACAGTGAGTTTTTCAATCCTAATACCACGGTCCGATTTTGTCAGAATCAGAATTAATCTGGTACCGCAGCTGAATGTAAACAAACAGGCCAGTCTGGTTCCCTCTCCAGCTTTACCTCGTATGTGTAGAGAACTACGGTAACACTGATTATCAAAAATCCTTACGCTAATGAACTATGTTCTTTGACTTATGAAGTTTTCAAAGTCATTACTACTAATGTTTATTTTATACAGATAAAACTTCGTCTTATTTTTGTTGCTTTATTTAGCGTTTGTATTATCTCAAAAGCGGTTGAGAGTAAGAACAATATTTTTGCACGTAACTTTAAAATGGCGACTATGGGGTCAACATCCTGCCTTGAACAGGATCACATAAGCCGGCAATTGCTCTTTGAGCAATAAGCCCGGCTAAAAATGAGGCTTAAATTCATTTACTTCATAAAATGACATTTGTCTCAACATAGTTAATGCAAGAATATTTCACTGAAAAGGACATTGCATATGTACTTGACGTTTTTAACCTTTCTTTTCAGTTTTCATAAATGAAAAAAATAAAGTCTGGGAAATTTTTTTTTATCATATATCCCCCGCTTGAAAATGGGAGGGTATATTGTGATCGGCATGTCCGTCCGTCTGTAAGTCAGTCTGTTACGTTTTGGGGTACCCATCTCTTATCCGTGACATTGTGTCATTGTGACCTCCTATTTTACTTTTCGATCGGACACATATTTTGAATTTCCTAGAGCAAAACATGGACACGACCATCCTAATATTGAAGGGTATCCAACTCACATCCACAACTCCTCCTTTAATATTTTCACAGATTCTTTACATAAGGCTATTGAGCACCTCCTATTTCACTTTTTGAAAGTCTGACACTTATTTCTGGTCTCCCAGATCAAAACATGAACTTTGCCATTATAACAATATGGGAGGTGGGAATATCATTTCGTAAGCTCATTGCTCATAGAACCCTTAGTTTATGAAAAGGAAGGTTAAAATGTCTTCAGTCTATAATATTGACGGGTATCCATCACTTATCCACAACTCCTCCTATACCAATGAATAAAATCTGATGAAACCTTTGCAGATTCTTTGTTACATAAATGCTAAATGTGAACCTTCTATTTTACTTTTTGATCTGACACTTAGATCAGGTCTCCAAGAGCAAAACATGGACTTTGCCATTATAATGATATGGGAGGCGGAGGCATCATTTAGTGAGCTCTGTGTTCACATTACCTCTAGTATATTATGCTTCTGCTAAATAAGAGTATTAAAGTTTATTGCACTAAAGTTTATCATTATCTGATTACGTCGAAGAACAAAATCTCCTAATCATCAACAGGGTATTTGTCTTTATAATGATTGTATAATCAAATGTTCTTCACAGGAACAGCTATTTTTATTACGTCAACGTCATCAAAAACCTCAAAAATTATGTCAATATAATAAGAAACATTGACGCAAGTGTAAATACATATTGGACAATGACCAGTTTCTGTAAAATGCATGGAATCATTTAAGAATGTAAGACAGAAATTTAACACCGTGCTCTAAAGCATACGGAAGCGTATTAGTGCCACACAATATTTTTAAAGCTGGAAATTCCAACTTTAAAGTTGGCAATTCCAACTTTAAAGTTGGAAATTCCAACTTTAATCTTGGTAATTCCAACTTAAAAAATATTGTTTCCTCTTTAATTTTAACCAATACCAACTTTATTAATGTAAATGTAATATACTGAAATGGGCTGGTTAGCAATGAATCTTCGCAACCTATAGAGAAGGGAGGGGGGAGGAGACACTTTAAAAAGGACGGACGGGGCCATAGGGAGTTATGGTTTAAAATTTAATAATGCTTAATATAGATAAGTGCATTGAAATAAATTGGAAAACATTTTTATATGTGTCAGTTTATGTTCACCCTGAAGTTCTCTATGACCTTTGATATAAATTCCAACTTTTAATTATAAATCCTTATACATGTGTATTTTTTTAGTCCTCTTTTATAATTATAGAGACTATCAATCAACTCCTTAGATGACAGAATTTCAGTCTAACATATCTATGATATTTATATTATTCATTATTCATATACCGGTAAGCATTATGAAAAGAATTTGTGAAAGTATCGTTTGATTTACTGGTAATTCAGTGGTATAAGAGGAGTTGCGGATTCGAGATGGGTACCATTCAGTATTACAGAAGGAATGACAGTGTCCATGTTTTGTTATGGGAAACCCAAAATATGTGTCGGATAGGTGAACAAACCGAAGCATCGTCAATTAACAATGCTTATTTCCGTTCTTATGTCGACACAATATATTCAGGTGAGATTGAGATAAAAGATACCACAGAGTCTCACACTTCTGTTTCATATGAATCATATCTAGATATTTTACTTGAAAAAAACGTTAATGGTAATCTAACAACCAAGCTTTATGATAAACCTGATGACTTTAACTTTTCAATTGTCAACTTCCCTTACTTATGCAGCAATATACCTTCATCACCTGCATAAAAGGGCTTATATCTCTCAGTTAATTCGATACGCAAGAGCACGCTCAACAAATTAGTTGCTGAAACAAGAATATCAGTAGTCTCGTTTAAAAAGTCATCATTTCGTAAGTTCTATGGTCGATACAATGACCTTATCAGCAAATACATTTAATCATTAAGTCATAATATGCTGACTGACGTTTTCCATACTATGTAATATTAATTGTATACCTGTTATAAATAAATTTTCCTTGATAACACTTTCAGTAATTAAGCTGATGTGTCCTTTATCAAATATTGTTTTTATAAGATATGAGACTGCATTAATCTCTCTTGTTAGAGAAGGACATTTTTTTTCTATATCTTATAAAGGATTGTACAGAATAATGCCAATTAGGAAGGTTGTACACTGTTTAATTTGTTGATTTAGAATACGTAGTAGCTGCAATTTGATTTTGTAAACGCGCATAAAAACCTTATACATGCATTACTGTATTGGCATTTTAAAATGTAAAATAAGGTACTGCAGTTTCTTTAATTAGCAATATACCCTTATCATCTGCAGATGGAATTTCTCAGTTGATTAGACAAGTAAAATCATGCTTTTCATATCCTATTTTACCTTTTGATCTAACACTTATTTCGGATCTCCCAGGGCAATACATGAACTTTGTCATTATATACCATATGGAAGGCGGGGGTATCATTTAATGAGCTCATTGCTCACAGTACCTCTAGTTAACACTGATTTTCCGTGTGCCCAATTACAATGAAGAGAATGCGGTTGATGTGACTGGGGATGCTTACTCCGCATTGGCACCTGATCCCACCTCTGATGTTTACATAATTGAGGACATTCTTGTTTTTGATTAGCCATCTGTTGTATGTCGGCATTTAAGAATTTCTTGATTTATTGTCTGTTGTTGCACATCCCGTTCGAGTCTGATATTTTATGAATATGTCATAAACAGTAACACTCTGAATATTCCTGCATTTACAGTGCATATTAAGAAAACATTCACCTTTTGACATAAAACAAAACATAGGTAATCAGAGATTACAGAGCTCACCTCAACGAATGTTGTCTTTAAGTAAGGCAAAGTCACACAATTAACCAACAAAAAGTGTACATCCAAAATTGCAAAATTTATGCAATTTCGTTTTGATACTTTGAAATAGACCTATATAAAAACTTCAAACTAGTTCTTCATCATGAAAATGTGATTAAATCCAGCATCTGAAGCAAGTTTGAGAGTTTTCAAAACTTGATGCATCATTTGTGTAAGTTTGGTTTATTAAAGCCTTAGAGTTTCTTGGTAATAAACCTGCACCCATAACTTTTACCAGGTCCATTATCTGGAAAATGTATGTCGAATTCAGCATCTGAAGCATGTTCATTAGTGTGCATCCTAAGATGTATCATCCATGCAAATTTGCTTAACATAGAGCTCAATGTTACTTGGAAATGAAACCTGTATAAAACACTAACCTTTTCACTAATCCAGAAAATGTAGGTCAGATTCAGCATCCGAAGCCAGCCTAGTAGAATGCACCATTAGATGTAACATCCATGCAAGTTTGGTCATTATAGGGTTCAAAGTTACTTGGAAATGAAAACTGCACCAAAAACTTTAACCTGTTCACTCAACTGGAAAATGTCGGTCAGATTCAGCATCCGAAGCAAGTCTGGTAGTATGCATCCAAAGATGTATCATCCATGCAAGTTGAGTCATTATAGGGCTCACAGTAACTTGGAAATGAAACCTGCACCAAAAACTTTAACCTGTTCACTCAACCGGAAAATGTAGGACAGATTCAGCATCCAAAGCAAGTCTGGTAGTACGCATCCTAAGATGTATCATCCATGCAAGTTTGGTCAACATAGGGCTCACAATACCTTGGAAATGAGACCTGCACCAAAAATTTTAACCTGTTCACTCAACCGGAAAATGTAGGTCAGATTCAGCATCTGAAGCAAGCCTGGTAGTGTGCATCCTAAGATGTACCATCCAAGCAAGTTTGGTCAACATAGGGCTTATAATTACTCAGAAATGAGACCTACACCAAAAACTGCACCCAAAATGTTAACCTGCTCCAAAAACATTAATCTGGTCATTCCTTTGCTGAAATTGCAGCATCTGAAACTTTGACTGGTATAATGAAACACACTAGAAACATCTTTCATGTATGTCTAATCAATATAGGACATAGAAGTACTTAAAAAAAAAACTGCTCCAAAAACCCTAACCTTAACCCGGGACGCCGACGCCGAGGGTATTACATAAGCTCCCCCAACTTCGTTGAGGTGAGCTAAAAAGGTCTTTGAGGAGGCTTAAGTTCATTTATCGGTGCTTTATAACGTAACATTTATTTCAACATTGTTAATGTAAGAATTTTTCACTGACACGGACATTGCACAGGTACTTGACTTTTTTAACCTTTCTTTTCAGTCTTTTCAGTTTTCAAACTTTTCATAATTGAAAAAAATAAAGTCTGGGAAATTTTTTACCATATACATGTACCCCCCGCTCGAAAATGGGAGGGTATATAGTGATTGGGATGTCCGTCCGTTTGTACGTTGGTCTGTTACGTTTTGGGATACCCATCTCTTATCCGTTACATTGTGTCATTGCACCTTCTATTTCACTTTTCGATCATAAACATATTTTGGATTCCTCAGAGCAAAATATGGACACGACCATTCTAATACTGAAGGGTATAACTCACATCCACAACTCCTCCTTTAATATTTTCACAGATTTTTTACATAATGCCATTGGGCACCCATCACTTTACTTTTTGAAAATCTGGTCTCCCAGATCAAAACTTGGACTTTGCCATTATAACCACATGGAAGGCGGGGGTATCATTTAGTAAGCTCATTGCTCAAAGTACCTTTAGTTTATGAAAAGGAAAGTTAAAAACGTCTTTTTCTATAATAATGAAGGGTACCCATCTCTAATACCACTGAATAAAATCTAATTATATCTTTGCACATTCTTTAGTACATAAATGCTGTGCATCTCCTATTTTTTTTACTTTTTGATCTGACTCTTATTTCAGGTCTCCCAGAGCAAAATATGGACTTTGCCATTTTAATGATATGGGACGCGGGGTATCATTTAGTGAGCTCTTGGTTCACAGTACCTCTAGTTTATTATGCTTCTGCTTAATGAGTATTACTAAAGTTATTATACTAAAGTTTATCATTATCTGATTACGTCGAATGAACAAAATTTCCTAATCTTCAACAGGGTATCTGTCTTTATAATGATTGTATAATCAAATGTTCTTCACAGGAATAGCTATTTTTATTACGTCGACGTAATACTGAAAAATTATGTCAGTATAATAAGAAACGTTGACGCAAGTGTAAATACATATAGGACAACTACAAGTGTCTGTAAAATGCTTGAAATCATTTAAGAATGCAAGAAAGAAATTCAACACCTTGTTCTAAAGCACGTCAGAATAATGTTTGGACAATTTTTAAATCATAGCGTAAATATGATTCTTTAAAACTACTAGTAATTCTAAACTAATTTTTTGTCAATTCGTCAAGTTTATTCCGTTTGTATGAAACTATACTTCTGCAGGAATCAATTTATTCTCTCAAAATTGTGTAAATGATACATGAAATATATATACATGTATAAAAACATATACAGTGTACATATAATACAGTGGAAAAAGCAATTAAGCTAGTCAAAGGAGAACAGAACATACTATTAATTTTAGTAATAAATGTACTTAACCCCCCCCCCCCCCCAAAAAAAAAAGGATTAAATTGAATCTTTTTGGCACATGAATTCACAGTTTGAATTCCTAGTTTTTGGGTTAGAAAAAAATGATTTAGAAATCCTCCTCAGTTGGTTTAATTTAAGCATTACATTCTAAACTAAAGGTTCTGTGAGTATTCACCTCACCTCACCATCACCTATGCCTTGTCTTACGTGGATGTCTTTGGGGCACCTTTGAAGACTTATCCACCACTGTCATCCATAATTCTCTATTTTCTGTCGCTCTATGGGATTCTGCAAGGCTCAGTCCAGTCCACCCAGGGATGTTATCTTCCCACCTCTTCTTTTGTCTTCCCCATCTTCGTCCTCCTTTCACTGTACCTTGCAGGATAGTCTTTGCAGGGCTACAGGGAAACGTGGCCATACAACCTTACATCTTGACGACAGTGAGAAGGTCTTCGTGAGGTCCTATAGCTTCTGTGGACCTCTGCATTAGTCACATGATCAGTGTAATTGATGCCTAGTATTTTCCTATAGCATCTCATCTCGGTGCTCAAAATCACCTTCTCTAACTCAGCAGTGAGAGTCCAGGTTTCACAGGCATATAGGAAGACCAACATAGCAAGGGAAAGCATTAGCTAAATTTTCAAGCGCAGAGTGATATTTCTGTCTCTTTAGATGGTTTGTAATTTCGCTAATGCTGTAGTTGTTTGTGCAATTCTTGCTATAATCACTGGTTTTGGAAGCTTCGTCTGATATGATGGATCTGAGGTACTTGAATGTCTTCACTGTTTCCAGACATGTTCCGCAGACCTTGACTTTTGAGGTGATCCTTGAGTGTTTTCACTGTTTCCAGACATGTTCCGCATACCTTGACTTTTGAGGTGATCCTTGAGTGTTGTTGGTCATCAACTTTGTTTTTTCTGCACTTATCTCCTTACCATAGACAGAAGCTGCTTGGTCAAAGCTGGTTAGCCCAGTCTATTTCTCTGCAAGGCCATCTATGTCATCAGCGAATCGCAGATTTGTGACAGTTCTTCCTGGAGACTGTGCCTTTGTGATCATCGAAAGCATCTTCCATAACCCTTTCAAGAAAAATGTTAAACAGGGTGGGAGAAAGCAGACAGCGTTGGCGTACTACTGTACTCAACTCAATAAATGATACCCTTTCCCTCGCCTTCCATATGATTATAATGACAAAGTCCATGTTTGGCTTTGGGAGACTTAAAATAAGTGTCATACTGTATAGGGGGAAAATAACTCGCGGTGTTAATATTCGCAATATTGACAGTGTTGATAAATCTGTGAATAATCAAGAAACAGGGAATAAATTTTCAAAATTTTGTTTTATTTGGAAATTTGAGAATAGACTACGATAGATTTATATACATGTACACTCAGTACAAGGTCATTTCAGTAATTATGAGTAGTACCGTACTTGTTATATAATTATTTTAATTATCACGCTTTCATTTAATTCAAAATAATGGCAGATAATAACCTGTATTTGTTAAAAAGCTGTTTTAATGGTCAACACTACATCTTTCTTCAATCAAAACACGTGGGCCATGGGTTTTGATTACCCGTGCGTAAAGTGTTACCATGTGTATTTGTTACCTGCATTAATTATAGTGCATATTAGTTTTTATCGACATTTTGGTTTTAAAAAATCATTCAGATAACTATCGAACTTACTGAAGATGCGGAAGGATATTTTTCGTCGTCCTGTTTTAACACATTTATTACCCAGTGGTTTTTCGCCGCGTTGTGTTGAAGATATTGTGGTGTACATGCACTCATCGAAATAGCATATAGGAAAGTGATATGACGTTTTTTCGTCAAGGACTTTTGATAACTGCACTTGTTTCAATTAATTGTCAATTATTTATTAAATCTAACAATTTTATATTAATCTACCCTGTTGTTCGTGAGATAAAGACATAACGCTGATTAATGTCGTGTAGCTATGGTATGGATATAACGGATATAGACAAGGGAGATAACTTTTATTATAAACCAATTCCGCGAATTCAAGAAACCGCGATCGTGTCAGATGAGAGAAAAACGTGAAAATTACAACCCGTGAAATCAATCCCCTATACAGTATCAAAAAAGTAAAATAGGGGTTCACAATGGCATTATGCAAAAATCTGTGAAAGTAACGTTTAATTTTATTCAGTGGTATAGAAGGAGTTGCGGATTAGAGATGGGTACCATTCAGTATTACAGAAGGAATGACAGTGTCCATGTTTTCTTATAGGAAAACCAAAATATGTGTAGGACCAAAAGGTAAAATAGGAGGTGCACAAGTCGAAGTATCGTTAATTAATTAACAATGGTTAATTTCATTCTTACATCGACTCGCTACTAGTATATCTAGGTGAGATTGAAATAAAAGACCATAGAGTCGGGCACATCTGTTTCATATGAATCATATCTAGATATTTTACTTGAAAAGAAGTTAATAGTAATTTAACAACCAAGCATTAGGATAAACCTAATGACTTTAAGTTTTCAATCGTTAACTTCCCTTACTCATGCAGCAATATATCTTCATCACCTGCATAAAAGGGCTTATATCTCTCAGTTAATTTGATACGCAAGAGCACGATCAACGTATGGACAATTTCTAAAACGAGTTGATGAAACAAGAATATCAGCAGTCTAGTTTCAAATCATAATTTCGTAAGTTTGTCGGCAAATACAATTTATCATTGAGTCAAATGCTGGCTGACGTTTTTCACATTAATTGTTAGTCCATTATTTATACACTGAATTGACAACGGATTTCTCCGTTATTTCCCGATCATGACAATGGAGCACAAGGCGGGTGTGACCGGTAGGCAGGGGATGCTCACTCCTCCATGGCACCTGATCCCACCTCATATATTTTGGAGGTCGCTCTGCTCCCATTTTGTATTGTTTTATGGACTTTTGATCTTGAATACTGTTCTTTATCTCCATATGTTTCACTCCATATATTTCAATAATACATTGATGTAAGGATATGTATAATTCATTTTTTCGGAAAAAATTCTAATCATTCAAAGAAAAATGTATCTTAAACAATTTAACTCGATTTAACAATTTCCTCCTAGACATCTGATTTCACCTCTCAAATTTCCGGGGTTTGCTTTGCCCTGATTACAGATTTGTACTGTATGTTAAGGTTTTTTTTAATAGATCACTGTTCATTATTGTCACCTTTTTCATCAAATTTATTCAACTGCTTGCTTTCGAATGAAAAGGATATGTTTGTGGATCCGTCACATATTATTTTTAATATTTTTCAGTCAAACAAGCAAATTCTAGATGTTCCTTTTAGTTAATTTCAGTATAATAACCATATTCTGTTTTCTAAAGGATCAAAAAGGCATACCAATTAAGCGATCAAGACTTTGTCAAAAAAATTACAATTTACAAAAAATTCCCAGTTTGCCGTTTTATGCATTATTCATTTAATATATTCCTTGATAAATTACAGTGTTGGTAATTACAGTAATCTACTCATCAGAAAACGCCGGGCTGTAGCAAATAAACATGAATATTCCAATCAAGCCTATTGTCATTGTATGAAGAGAATCGAAAATTGTGACCCCAGTCACAGACACAAGCAAGTCTAAAAGCCAGGATAACCACACCAAAAAGGCAACGACTAAAAAGGATTTTACCCACTTCAGCTCTGGGCAGGGCATAAAAGTGACAATTCCACCAACTTTAAAATAAATCCAAATGAAGGACACAAAGTCAACAAGGAGAGAAATACTGACAGGCAAACCAAGAGTAACCGCATTCATCATGGACGAGGAAATTTCACAAGCGGAAGTCGAGTAGCCAAGCAAAGAATCGTCTGCATCGAGGTTTGGAAAAGTATTGGAAACAACAAAAAGACAACAAAGTGCAAGGTTTATGGCAGCATAAGCAGCAAATCGAATTGGTCTGTGTTGTTCTCTAATTCCAGATTTTGTTAAGGTCAAGATGGAGCGTGTCAGATCAATACAGGCAATGCTGGACCAGACGGAGACAGAGAGAAAAAGAAAATGTATGATCATTCCAAGAACCCCACAAACCTGCTCACCAAGAAAGACTAGTCGAATCAGAATTCTAATGAAATTCATGATGAAATAAGTCAGAGACTGACCCATTTGAGAGAGAGCAAAAGAGGACCAGTTTTGGTTTAGAAACACGGTAGATATCACGTGAAACAAGCATGCTAGCAAAGCAAGAAGTATACAGACAATGAAGGAGTAAAGACCGTCTGCTTCAGAGGTTACACCGGTGTATGTGCTCCTTACGGCCTGTAAGTACTGGTCAATACATACTCCGAAATATTGGCCATCATCCGAAACCCTTACGTAAGAATTGTTAATACAGGCATCGTATTCGTTGAAGCAGAATGAGAGCGTTTCATGTAAAAGGTACATCCTGGAACGTTCAACGAGTACTCTCGGACAGGTCTGCCAAGGAGCTAAAGCAAAAGTCAGAGAGGGGGATCTTGAACACTGCAGACACTTCTTACTTGGGTAATGCATAGATGATATAGAGTTAACAAATTCAGGACCATTGATAAATATTGAAAAATTGGGATGAATTGATGTGTATAGATTGTTTACAAGCCCTCTATGGAAGGGCCGTGTCCTATGTATCTTATATAATCGTTCCATCATAGAGAGAATCTGATGTCGATGCATCACTTTGTACCATATTGAAACTGTTTCACAGTGTGGCCATTTACTGGTAAGTATCGGCAAGCCCGTTAATTCTTCATACGTTTGACATATATGTTCCAGGTCATACTGTATTAGGTTCAATACGACTTTCCGAGATAATTCGCCGTGAAAGCAGAAAAAGCTGTTCAATATGTAGGTGGCCTCGCTAACTTCGTTTACCACAGGTTGGCACTTTGGTCCAGTGAGTACAAAACCACTCTCACAGATGATCTGAAGACAGGATTTCTGAAAAGAGTTTGATACATTCTTGAGATGGTTTATTTTAACAGTTGATTTCTGTCTTATATACAAGTCACTATCTCGTGTATTTGTAAAACTAGTAGGGAAATATACCACAAATTAATCAGTCCAATTAGAGATTTAAAAATAACAGAGATTTGTTTTATGGAACTGAACTTGTTTTATATATAAGCAGGCACGTACTAGTGTATAATTAGTATATAGTTCGGTATCTCCATGTTTCATATAGGACCCTGATATTACCATTGAATGATTGTATGTTGTTTTACATCACATTCGAGTATAATATTTCATATTAAATATAGAGACGTATATTGGTGAAGGGCTTCAAAGTTTGACCTTTACTCGGCACTCATGACCTCCCGATCACGATAGAATAATTAAAAAGCAATACAAATATTTTTATGACCTCATTATCGAAGATACACAGTATATAGTTTTTGTCCTGTTAATCTGATTGCCTGATGGTCCGCGGAAACTTTAACCCTGTCCATAACTTTTGACATGCTAGGGCTATGGCTTTCATATTTCACATGTGTATTTAATTATTGTGACAAAATCTTTCAAATGGTAATAGTTTAGACCCACTTCGTAAAAAACTTTAATCTGGCCAAAACTTTTTAACAGTCTGTACTAGGACTTTCATATTTTACAGGTGAATTCCTTGTGAAAAGACCTTCCTTTTGATACCAACATTTATGACCTTTTGACTTTGAAGTTTGACTTGCCATAAACTGTCGTACGGGGGCATCAATATTTCACAAACACACCTAGCTTGTTCAAAGAGAAGTCGATTTGGTTACAATTACTCAGTAAGGAAATGCATGATTACCGATTATTTATGATCACATGTTAGTCTATAACAAAGGTTAACTTTCTACAATTTTCTCATCCCTTTAAAATTTAAATTCAACTCGATATGAGAATGCCTTCATGTGTCCTAATTTGGCAATTTTACCTTTTAAGTTAAGCTCAAATGAGTTAAACAGCAACATGATTATAAAAAAATTTTTAAATACTCATGAAATCATGAAAAATAAAAAAAATATATACCTTCTTAGGATCGTAAATCTCCCCTGAACCACAGTTTGGACCGTGTTTATGACCTAGGAGTTGAGAACTTGGTCCAGAGTACCTCAGGATTACCGAAGTATCGTTGGGAATCTGGATGATTTGAGAGATGGTCTTTGGACAGTAATAGCTCAGAGAACGGTACGGATCCCTCTGGTTACAGATGGCACAGTAAACGTTCTTGTAAAGGTCAGTACAATCTGTAAAAATGGATATCAAATTGGTGTCTTCGCATGCTTCTCTGGTGACCTGATCATAAGCGGTCCACAGACCTGATACATTGCACGAGGATATGTAATCAGTAAAGCAGGTCTCGGTGTGGTTTTTGAATGAGTCTGGTGGCAAAAAGACAACACCTACATCGATGTTGCTTGACGCCATCAACTCGAAGAGTTTTTCTTCCGTCTCTCTTACGTCTAGGATGCTCTTTTGTACATCAGTTTCGACGAACATTTTCCAGCGGATGATAGCATTTCTATTTTCGCCGTGACATAAAGCACAGAAGACATTCTTGTAAGTTTCATTGGTAGCAGCCGATGTTACTGGCCTGTAAAATGACACGTCTCTGTTTGAAGTCAAGGAAACATTCTGAGTACAATTATTCAAAATGTCCTTGTTGGGATAGCTTGGAGGACATGTGGCGATCATCCAGTACATATTTCCTCCTGTTTCATTATAGCTGAATCCAGGAGCTTTGAATTCTGTTTGAGTGCAGATTAGTTGATCATTTACCTTTATGGAATCGTTGGTATTGTTTAAATGAACTACAGAAGGGCAGCAATTGGACTTCCGGTAGCAATCCTCTCTACAACTGCATTCTGAACACGCCATTTTCTGGGTTGTAGTAACACTCACAATATTTATCATCTCCGGCCCAAGGCACACGTCTTGATTAGGACAAAATAACATGTAATCTCTAATCAATTGCCGAATTCGGTCATCCTGAATCCAGACAGTTTTGTTGTCCGCCATGTTGATCGTATGGTTTGTAGCAGTACAAGTAATTACCCGACCCATGATCTGGCAAATAAAGAAATGTATTCTGGAGAGACAAAAAAAATCAACTACTTCAGAGACAACTATTTCAGCGATATTTTTGAAAGAAACATTATTGCAATATATCATTGCAGGCAATGGCGCGGTTTTAATCCGTTCCCAATGATAATAACTTTATATTCGTTCCTCCTTCTTCAAAAGTCTTGTGTTTGTACAAATGAGAATGGATCAAAATTCATGAATTAGATGTATTCCGGTTTGATACTTGTCTGGTACATGTAAAGGCATTTTTGCTCAAGTAGACAGTGAACAAATTTACTTGTCACATGACTACACGTTTCAACTTTTACTACTAAATGAAACATATGGAGATAATTCGAACAGTATTCAAGATCAAAAGTCCATAAAATAATACAAAATAGGAACAGAGCAAACACGGATCTCAAAACATCAGAGGTGGGATCAGGTGCCATGGAGGAGTGAGCATCCCCTGCCGACTGATACCACCCGCCGTGTGCTCCTTGTCATGATCGGGAAATAACGGAAAAAACCGTCGTCAATTCAGTGTATAAATAATGGACTATCAATTAGTATGAAAATCATCAGTCAGTATTTGACTCAATGATAAATTGTATTTGCTGAAAAGGTCATTGTATCGACTATAGAACTTACAAAATGATGACTTTAATCGAGACTGCTGATAATCTTGTTTCATCAACTTGTTTGTCAATAATTTACCCCGTTTTAGAAAATGTTCATACGTAGAGCATGCTCTTTGGTATCGAAGCAACTGAGATACATAAACTCCGTATGCAGGTGATGAAGGTATATTGCGCATAAGTAAGGGAAATTGAAAATAGAAAAGTTAAAGCCATCACGTTTATCATAGAGCTTGTTTGTTAGATTACCATTAACGTTTTTTTTATACAATATTATAAGTTAAATATCCAAATATGAAATAGATATGTCAGACTCTCTGGCATCTTTTATGTCAAGCTCACCAGGATATTTCGTATACATAAGAATAATTGAAAAAAATCGATTAGGTAAGATTTTGCACAATAGAAAATTATATTACAGATATATGAGAAAATAATAGATTTGTGTAAAAATTGAGATGGAACTGTTCATGTCCATAGAAAATTGAACTTGTATATCTTTTCTAAAGGAAATCTCGAGATTCCCTCATTAGAATAGCTATATTAATTAACATAATTATACTCACCATTACCAAAAGAACAAGGTTACTCATTATCCTTAGGTTCTGGCTGTTCGGATTTCTCTATATCGTCTCTAACAGGTGCTCGGTCTATCTGTTTCCCTATCTCCAAAGAAATTACAGTCTAGCCAATTTAAGTCGATATCATTATTTGTATTTTCCTCTCGAATTATATAGATTCTCAGGGAAATTCTACATGACCAAATCCGTAATAAGAACATTAAATAATGCGTCTTCCTAATATCCAAATGTGGTAATTGTCAGCAAGCTTTTAATTTCAGTCAGGACTTTGAACGGCAGGTGAAAGCCTTTTTTTTAAAAAAAATATTCAGTCAGGACTTTGAACGGCAGGTGAAAGCCTTCTTTCAAAAAATAAATAAATAAATGAATACTAGTAAATACAATTACATGTTAGAGACCTAAGGACCTTAATGGTCATCTGAGTATAATGTAACGATTCTTGGCTTGTTCGGGGAAAAACGGAAAAATCCGTGGACAATTCAGTATATAAATAATGGTCTAACAATCAGTATGGAAAAAGTCAGTCAGCATTTGACTTAATAACAAATTGTATTTTCTGACAGATCATTGTCTCGACAATAGAACTTACAAAATAATGACTTTAAACGAGACTGCTGAATTCTTGCTTCATCAACTTGTTTGTCAATAACTTACCTCATTTTAGAAATTGTTCATACGTAGAGCATAGAACGTACGAAATAATAATTTTAAAAGACTGCTGAATTCTTGCTTCATCAACTTGTTTGTCAATAACTTACTTCATTTTAGAAATTGTTCATACGAAGAGCATGCTCTTCTGTATCAAATCAACTGAGAGATATGTAACTCTGAATGCAGGTGACAAAGGTATGTTGCAACATAAGGTATATGTTGCATGCTAAGTAAGGGAAGTTGAAGATTGAAAAAATAAAGTCATCATGTTTATTATAAAGCTTTGTTGTTAGAATACCATTAACGTCTCTGTCTAGGAATAGATCCAAATATGAAACAGATATGTCAGATTCTATGGTATCTTTAATTTCAAGATCACTGGGGTATGAGTCAACATAAGAAAGGAAATAACTATTGTTATTTCACAATACAACATCGATATATCAAGCCCACAAAAAGTTTTTCCTTCTTTTCAGGTAAAATATTTTGAACAAATTCTGCTTCATATGAATATAAAAAAGGTCTGCTAATAACAAAGCCCAATTGGTAACCATGGAAATTCCAATAGATTGTTGGAAGATCTGGTCTCCAAAACCCACATGGATATTGTCAATTAGAAATTCCAGCATCTTTTTTAATACAGTAAAACTCGGTTATAGCGAAGTCCTTGGGACCTGTGAATTGAATTCGTTATATCCGTAATTCGTTATAACCGTATAACGAATTCGTATAATCATTATAGCGAATTCGCAATATGCATGTTTTCCTTCAAGTATTACTACCAAATATGTCAGGGAAGCAAGTATGACAAAACATATCTACGATAACTTAGGTTTTATTATGAATTGAATTTTATATACAAATGCTAAAAGAAAATAAAGTCAGTTCACTTTATCAAATTTTTTTTTTATAATCTTTGAAAGTTCGTTGTAAAAGATGTAAATTTTATTATATTTAACCTCAACGGGACTCAAAATCAGTTCGCTATATCCGTTAATTCGTTATATCAGAGTTCGTTATAACCGTAAAAATTTACAAAGGTTTGTTAAGAATTTTGCCGGGGACCCAGAAAAACTTCGCTATATCCGTGAATTCGCTATATCCGTGTTCGTACAAAACGAGTTCTACTGTATCAACTTCAGAGTACCTGTATGTACCATTAGATTCTTTTAAAATAAATTAATTTTGCACATGACCAATGAAAAGGTTTAGGAGCTACACATACAAGTTTGAGAAGTACACATTTTCACCCCCGTGTACTGATGAATCCACACGTTGTGTAAAAATTGTAGACCTATGCGGTATGCAAAACTGATGACATAAATCACAGTAAATTAAGGGATTTCCCTAGGCACATAGAGATGTACAAGATCATCTGCTTAACCTCTCTGTTTGCTGATCTATTGAGGGGTGACAACAGGTTTTTATTTATAAAATATTGCAACATTCCAAAAGAACACAACAAATCAGGGGCCAAAAAGGGATCTTAGCCTATGTTGTCCTTTACTGTACAAACGAACTCCATACATTGACTTTTGGTGGAAATAAATAGCTCAACTTTATTACTACAGTTAAAAATTTATGTTAATATTTTTAATTTGAGCTCATATCATATTTATTATCTTAGTATAAATGTCACTCTAAACTGGTGAACAAACTTTCTTGCAGTTAACAGGAGCTTCGTTAATTCGCTGTAAACCACCCATTATCTTTCCGTAAAATTTGACAATCCTTCCACAAACTCACCATGACTGTGGAATTTACGAACGCTTTGTGAATAAGGTCTCTGAAGTTTTAACAGAATCTTAAATTCTCTCCTAACTCAAGAAAAGAGTACAAAAACTGGTTATCAATTTAATCATAATGAAACAAAAGAAAAAAATAGACAAAAGTAATATAGCTCAATAATGAACTTATATTTTACAGTTAAGTTTTATTATTAAATATTGCACTAACACCATTTTCCTGATGACACCTTAGTCTTTGGTCTTTGTTGTCTTAGACTCTATACTGGTCAGTACTTCATCCCAGTGGACAAACTGCCTGGATACCAAGCTTATCTGTTTGTTGTCAAGGATAGGTACCTCAGAGATCAACAGTATTTTATTGATTCTTTCAAAGGAAGGGGGTTATTTCAATTGTTAAAAAAATAACCATTTAATACTACATGTACATTATCAGAAAAATTATTAGATTCCAGAACACTGTGAATTTTCATATTATAATTATTTGGAAATTACTCAATGTTAGAACTTGAATTTGTGAAATGGTCTGTTGATGAAGACTTTTTACATGTAGTTCATCTAATCAGCGCTATTTAAATGAAAGTACCTTTATACTGTTAGTGGTGCTTCTGGTAAAATTGTGCAACAATACACATTAGGAACCAAAGCGTCTGGATAAATGAGGCTCCACTGTATATTCAGAAATGTACAGGTACAAATCAAACATGAACATAAAGGATACAATATTGTTATATGTTGCAAGCAACTTTCTTGCCTCATCTGTAAGGTCTGAAGTTTGGTCCTGAAATTAAATTACAATCATGTCAATACAACAATACTAGTATATCATTATACTGTTAAAAGTTCAATCATTTATTAATTTTTTTAATTGTACGCATCCATTACCCTGATATCTCTTTATAGTTACAAACATGTTACAGTAAAACTTGTTTAGTACGAACATAGATATTGCAAAATTCACAACATACTGCGAAGTCATATT